>NC_022015.1:86763062-86813531 GCF_000317375.1 Microtus ochrogaster
AGAGAGAGAGAGAGAGAGAGAGAGAGAGAGAGAGAGAGAGAGAGAGAGAGAGAGAGTTTTCACTATGTAACCAAACTGGCCTCAAAACCTTGATCTTCCTGCCTCAGTCTGCTGGATACCAGGATCAGAGGTGTGTACCACACTTGGTTAGTGTGGGATTCCTGCTGATAATCTCTGTCAACTTTTGTACTGAGCTGTTTGTTCTTTTCTTACTTATATTCCTTGTGTATCAGGCATTAACATTTTGTAGAAAACTTTGCAAATATTGTCCTCGCTTTGCTCAGGGCATGTTTCATGTCTCAGAACATCTAAGAGGCTACGTGTCAGACTTGACAGGCTTCTCTTTCCATGTCATGGTCTAGCTCAAAGGGCCCGTTCCTTTACCAAGATCATTTAAAAATTAAGTAGCCTTTGTTTTCCTTTAATGCATTTTGTATGGAATTAATTTTGCTTTAATTTGGGGATAGGAATGAGTTTTTTTTTCCATGTGGCCAGTTATCATCCCCGGGCCATGTCTCTAGGGGAATATGTGATCCCCCAACTCCATTCCTCTCTGAGTGGCTCATTTCTGGATTCTCTCTTCTCTTTCACAGATCTGCCACTGTCCCCCATGTCATGACCTCCTCTTGAATCTCTGCAACTTTAAAGTGTTCTGAAAAGCTAGTCCCCATACACATACAATCGTATTTAAATATGTATTATCTGTGTTAGAGATTTATTTTATTTTCTTAGTTCCTTCACTTCACATGGATATCTTCATATGGAGATGTTCTGACCTCATTTACCTCTCTCTCTCTCTCTCTCTCTCTCTCTCTCTCTCTCTCTGTCTCGTGTGTGTGTGCTAGTGTGTGTGTGCACCATAGTGCACTTGAGAAAGTCAGAGGACAGCTTGCCTCCTTCTACCATGTAGGCCCATGGGCTCAAACTCAGGTCAAACCCATCTATCTCCCAATCCCATCTACCCACAAGGGTAGCTTGGACCTACCCTACTCTGCTTTCCTTGGACATGTCCTCAACGAAGAACCAGCCCTTTAGATTCTGCAATGATTGCTGTGTATGTTTGTCAGACAGACCCTGAAAGGCCTCAAACAACCCAGGGTAGTTATGGGTGAGGGGCTTCTAGCAGGTGGGAGGTTTCTTTCGAGGAAGGTGGCAGCCTTTTGGATCCTGCTCATGACAATGGTTGCCACAGCCTTGTGAAGATAACTGAAAACCACCCATCTGGAAACACCGAGAGGGTAGATTTTATAGGATGTGAATTCTGTGGCAAAACCAAACACAGGCCATGTATGCTAGTCACTGGCAGATGGGTTCTCAGAGCTCAGAAACTACAGTTCGGACCTTCCCCATCAGGGCCAACGCAGATGCCCAAACCTTCAGGCTCCTGGAGAAAGTCACTGCTAGGTGCAGTCCCCACCCCGACTCAGCGTGAGCAGGCTGTCGTGTGTGGAGACCACAGCTGATCCTTTTGGGAGGCTCCGACTTCACCTTCCCTCAGGTCTGTGGCACCCTGCAGCTCGAGTCTTCTCAGGAGGCACTCGGGGATGGCACAGCTTGGTCAAACACTACATATTTACTTACATCTCCACCGGGAAGCTTGTCGGGGCTGCCAGTGTCTCCACTTAACTGCCTTATGACCCTAATTGAATGTGTCCTGGCCGTGTGCTGGGCACTTAGGCCGCTCTGTCACCAGACAGAGCCCGCCCGCGGCTTTCTCTTTAAAGTCTTTAAGGTCGGCAAGGAGCCCCAGGGCCACCATGAGCTAGAACTCAGGCTCCCAGATGTCAATGAAAGATCATTTGAGGCAGGCTTGCCATTGCCTGGTGTTTAGCTGACCCACCCTGAGGCTCTGCCTGCCATTCGCCTCAGAGGTAGGGTTGTCACTTGGAGAGAATCTAACTTTGCCTCATCTTCAGTGTGAGGGGAAAGGTTCTCTTAGTGGTCTCTAGAGATTGGGACTAGTGGCTCCTACAACCACCAGCCCCTGAACCAAGGGTACTGTGGGATGAGTAGGATACATGTGGAGCCAGTGGCCCTTGCCCTAGAGCTGGCCCAGAAGTCTGGCCTCAGACTCACTCTATTTCCCAGTCATCTTTGGGGACACTGGAAGTCAGGGACAAGCGTATCTACTAGTTATGTGACATGCGATTGCTCTCCTGAAAGGGCTTTGGCTGTACTTTCAGGGATGGAAAAGACAGCAGGTGCCTATTCCAGAAGGCTTCAGCGGGAGCCTGTTCCCAGTACTTCCTCTGTCCCATGTTGAGCAGGTCCTGAGTTGGAGCTGTTGAGGATGGACTCTCTGTTTCCTTTTCACCTCAAGTTCAAAGCCAAATGACTTCTCGACAGCTTGATGCTTCGGGCTGAGTTTAAGGGGGGAGGTCTGTAACTCTCCAAAGGGAAACTTAGGCCCTGCACAATAGTGCAAGGCAAGGTTGGAGCCACGCTTCTTGCCGGTCATTCTGCCATGTTTGTTTTGAATGTGATGGTGATACAGTCATGGAAGAGTGAGGGGGGGATATGGGTTTGCCAGGCAGGGATCCCATTCTGTCCTAACCAGTTGTGACATCATAGGACATCCTGTGCTAGCCTGGTTTGCTGACCGTGTGCGCTTTGGGGATGCCAGGATTTGAGCCTGCAGGCCTCTCTTAGGTCAGGTTAACAAGGCCTACTGTCGGGTTCTGGTTCCAGGATCAGCCATTAAAAACAACCTGAGCTCAGAAGAGTCACCTCTCAGGTCCCATGTCCAGCATCCACTCTTCAATGCTTCATGATAAAGTACAAGCCTTTCCCTGTTTTGCTGCTCAGGGCTGAGGTGGGCTGGTCCCTGTGGTAGATCTTCTGGTGTGACCAGAGATGGGTAAGGAGCCTGTGGGAACTCCTGTCAGCGCAATATGCATACGGCATTGGATGTCGTGTATAGACCAGGGGCAGCTGACATGTCTCACTCAGGTGGGGAGAGCCCTAGAATGAGTTATTGTCATATTTGTTGATGGAAATTTGTGAGGTGTAGAAACAGCTTCTGCCTGTGATTTCTCTGTGGAAACCCTATTTCTGTGAAGTAGGTATCTTCAAACTTCTCCCCACCCCCACACCCCACTGTTTGTTTGTTTTTTCTTTGAGACAGGGTCTTTCCATGTAGTCCTAGCTGTGCTAGAACTCCCTTTGTAGACCAGGCTGGCCTTTAACTCACAGAGATTCTCCTGCCTCTGCCTCCTGAGTGCTGGGATTAAAGGCGTGCACTACCAGACCCCGCTAGGACCTTTTATTTGGATGGCCAGCCCCGGTCTGGAGACTACCTGCCTGCCACAATGGAGCAAGGTTATGGGGAAACTGAGGTGGTTCCTGCTTGCTGGGGAAGGCCAGCAGGCCAGGGTGGAGAATGGGGAAATGGGATTTGCAGGGAGCCATGCCAGTCTGAAGTCAGTCTGGAAAAATGTCTGTTCACAGCTGTATGATTCAATGCGTCCCTTGAGGCTCACATCCCTTCTGAGTGCACAGAGTGGGAACAATGGCTTCTCGCAGGGCTTAAGGGGTTTGAGCCTTGCAAAGTTCAGCACGCAAGTTGTAAATTCAAGCCAACACCTTGCTTTGTACTTCCTAATCCAGTGCATGATGGATGGAGCTTGCCAATGGCCTTGCTCAAGGAAAATAAGGTCGTTGTGTTTCTTAGTCTTGTGTGAGACTGGCACCCCTTTTCATGTTGAGAAGGTAGGGCTGCTCACTGGATTGAGGAGTCTGTCTGGGGTGGTGTCCCTGCTTGAGGTTCTAACTCAAGTCCAATACATCACGAGTCCTTGAACTTAGCTGGGCCCTCAGAACTATCTTCTTTGACTAGAAACAAAGGCTGTCTATGGGCCAAGTCAAGAGTATTTGGTTGACTGGTACAGTCAGCGATGTTGTACACGAGCGTCCTTTGGTTTTGTTCTTTAAATTAACATTAATCTTAATCTAATGCAAAAGGCTACTCCCTTCTTGCCTACAGGACACCTCCTCTAACACTGGACTGCAGTCCTCCAGGCAGTGATGGGTCAGAGAGTGGCTGCTACCTTGTCAAATGGGATCTGGTCCTCAGAGTTCCCACCCAAGAGTCCCTTCAGTTTCATTTTGTTCCTCTGACCCTGAGGCTCTATGCTAGTGGCTGTTTGCCCTGCTGTTATTTTTCTCACAGTTTGCATGGGTATATAAAACCCACGGCCCTTGGCTCCAACTAACCCTGAGGCAAAGTCAACATGATTTCTATTACCCAGCCCAACCTGGTCTGCAGAGTGTGGGAGGTTTGTCAGTCTTTCTAGGGTCAGGCTTCAAGACCGTCTGCTTCGGAGAGTGTGGCCAGCTGCAGATCTGGGGTTCTCAGAACTCTATCTTACGATCACAGATCAGACGCCCTCCGTCTGATTCTTTCCGTCAAAGACACTTCCATGGTGACAGGACTCACGTTTTCATTGCCTTCGCTGTAAGCTGGTGGTGTGCTGTGCACAAGGCTCTCAGTAAATGTTTGCCCAATCAGATTATACTGAGAGACTGTTTGGCCTCTGCATATTGCTAGGTGTGATGGAAATGATTTCCAGGAACATGCGATTGCTCTGCGCCATCATTTCCCAGAATCCTAGTCCTGGCACAATTCTGTTTTGCGTTTTGATCACAGGACCCGTTAACCTGAAATTCCTATTGTGTTAGAGGCTCAGGCTTCTGCCAGCTTCTCCCAGGGTTTAATGGCTTAGGGTCTTATCCTTAGAGGGACAGAATTGTGCTTGGGTAGACAGCACTGTTGACCACTCACCGTGTGTACCTAGTATACACAGAGATGGTGGAGAAAAGCAACTCTGACTGCTGGAGGGCAAGACTTGGAATCAAGTCTAGTGTATCTGATTTTAAGGAGAAAATACTGAAATTAAGAAACTGCACAGCGGTCCCTTATCAAGAGATTGCCCTAGTATGAACTGTAGAGCTGAAGTGGACAGATCCTCACGGCTTAACTTGACGGGCCTTTTGTTCAGTGCTGGCCATGTTCAAGGCAACTTCTGCCCTTGCCTGCTGGAAGCTGCTCCTGGTTCATTGTCTCCCCTTGGAGAGCCATTAAGTCTGTCAGCCACAGTTTTACCTTGAAAAAATGACCAAGTAGTTTGTTTTTTTTTTTTCTTAAGAAAGGAAGATGCTCACAGTTAATTGAGAAAAACAGGGCATGGAGCAGTAGGTGTTATATGGTCCTCTTTGTGTGACAAAGCCTTGTGTGCACACACACACACGTGTGTAAACTTACAAGGGAATGTAACGCTGGGCTCTGGTTTGTTTCCACTGCTTTCTTTTCTCTTGGCCCTACTTTCCCTAATTCTTTCAATGGCTGTGCCTACTGCCAAGAATTACAAAAGTGAGAACACATATGTAAATGCCCAGACCACACGGGTGGCCATTGCTGAGTTCCCACAGCTAGGGATTGTCTCTGTTGGTCCGCATGTGATGCTGCCACCAGACTCAGATGGAGGTGAGATGGAGCCACTGATAGAGAAATGGTTTCCATTTCTGGAGTGTCTCAGCAGCTTCCTGGGACGGATAAGCCATGTGGGGTCCAGACTGAAACCGGATATTAGCTGCGTGGGTGCAGGCCCCAGACTTCATTTCATCTTCTCGAATCATCGCTGCACTGTCTGTGATTATTAGTTTTTCTGACGTGTGACTTGTAGCAGCACTGATAAGGTATCCTTTTCATAAACCCGCAGGCATTGCTTTCCTACCAGCAAGTATCTCTTATCTCCTTGGAACCAATATTTTTGGAATACTTGCACACAAAATGGGAAGGTAAGATTAAATGAAAGCATTCGTTCTATTGTTTTGACAATAATGTGGTTCTTTGAAGAAATTCAGTGTTTCTGTCTTCGCTATTACAAGTAACTGCTGTGATTTTCATTGAAGATGTGTCTTGGGGAAAACACCGTAAGTGTTCATTTATTGATGTGTTTTTCTTTCGATAGGTGGCTTTGTGCTCTTCTGGGGATGATAATTGTTGGAATCAGCATTTTATGTGTGAGTGAAAGACTGCATTTGTCAGGCAGTCGGGGGCTGGGAGCACATGGCACTGAAACTCTGGTCTCGGGTGAGACTCGCTAGGCAATATTTTATGACAGTTTCTTTGCTAATATTTGGTTTTATTATGCTCTTCATTTTTACACTTTTCATTTTATAACTTGAACTTTTAAAACATTTCTGGAAAGATTCCAGTGGGTATATTATGTAATTTTAGGTCAGATGTTATTTAAACTGTTTTATTATGCAGTTTACCAACTTATTTTTCTATTATTGTTTTTATTCTTTTGTAGTTTTTTTTTTCCTTAAGGCCTCATATGTAGCCCAGGCTGGCCTAGAACTGACGACAGTCTTCTTTGCCTCATTCTTGCAAATGCTGGGTTTACAGTCATGAACCACCATGTCTTGAATACTTTATGGCAGCTACTCTGAACAATAGCAAGATTACTCCTGAATAGACGTATCTTAGTGGCCAGTATCTCCGCAAATATGGCTGTCTTCCCTGATAAAGCTGAGGCCCTTCTGAGGAGCCATGTACTTAAGGTTTCACAGCAGTCAGAATTTACATTTCAGGCTTTGACATTTAGTTATTGATTGATCGCACTGGAGATTGATCCCAGTGTGTCAAGCATGGTAGGCAAGTGCTTTACCACTGAGCCACACCCTCACTGTAGGCTTTGGATTTAAAGATAGGGATGACAACCCCTTCCTCTCTCTGTTCTCATTCCTATGTAAAAGGTACTTTTTGTAGAAGATGATTTATTAGCGTCAATATCTTTTATTTTAGCACATTAACTTCCTCTTACAGATTCCTTTTGCGAAAAATATCTATGGACTCATCGCTCCCAACTTTGGAGTTGGTTTTGCAATTGGTAAGTCACATGGGCCTTGTGCCTCAACTTGGAACTGTCTTCTCTCTAGCCGAGATTCTCTTCTTGAAGAGTGAACAGACTGTCGTTAGGTTCAGAAGCTCAGATTTCCAGAAGCTGATGTGGAGGCTGCCATGGGGTCAGCTCAGGAACAACCCCTAGTCCAGATGCATGGAGATTCCTGTTGAGAATCAGGTGGTGTTGGCAGAAGCAAACTGATGCTTCACTGCTGTGGGCTGGCAAACGCGTGCCTCCTGATCTAGTTAGAATCTGAGAGCAGACCTTCCCAGGTGCTTTGCTTCTGAGGCTCGGTAAAGAAAATGCAGGCTAAGGAGGAGCCATGCTGTGCACTGCAGGGATTTTCAGAGGCAAAGGAGAATAAAACATTAGGGTGCGTCTGGACTAATGGTCTGCTTTTGTTTCTCATTTATAAATACTGATTACCATGATAAAGGTAAAGACCAAATCTGTTACACGGTAGCATCAGGAATTTAGTCCTTGAGTCAGGAAAGGCAGAAAGAATGACTGGGTGTCTCCTGACCCTCTAAAGGAGATTGGGTGGCCCTGGCATCTTATGTCTCCCCATGGACCTACACACCAGTCCTGTTGCAATTCCTTCAACTCTTTGCTTAATATCCACCTCTAAGGTTTTGCTCCACTCTTTCTCTGTAGCAGGCTGCACACACCAGATGATCAGCAAACAGTAAACAAAGCAAGGCCATTGCTCCCATCCACCTACCGCTGTGGGCCAGCCCCTAGGCAGTGCTCACAGGCACCGGTTCACCACAGTCAGCACCCCATGCAGACAAGGGAATAGATGCTCAGAGGCTAGGAATAACCATGCTCATTCATTCAACTAGGATTTGCCCCAGAACTTGAACTCAGGTGCTCTTTCTGATACTTGTCCCTTTGCTAGTCAAGAGGCCCAGCTTGCCACACTGGTGTTCGTTGTTGGTTGTAGCCAACTCTTCAGGTTTTAGTTTTCTGAGCAGGAAGAGATGCCTTCTCAGCCTCCACTGAGTTCTAGTACACAGGCACTTTACAGTTTGGGAATTTGTGTGGTCTAAGGCCTGATGTTGGAGGCGAGCTGGAAAGAGGTTGGCTGATAGATGTATGTGTTCTAACTGGCAAGGGAAAAGTGATTGAGAAAATAGTGGGTCAGGAAGGCATAACCTAGTAGGCCAAGTTCCAGTGGCCTGTAAAAACATATACTATACCTGGAGAATAGTGATAGGTGAGTTGCCAGAGGATTGCGTCCCTTCCCTTTACCCAAAAGATAATAAGGTGAGGTCGGACTGCCTACAAACGGTGGCCTAATAAAGACTCAGAGTCTGGAATTCCACTCCTCTCTCTGAACCCTTCTGCTTGCTATCCACAATGAAAGTTTGCTGTCAGGAGTCTGGCACAGATGAAGAAGTAGCAATGACAGAAGGAAAGAGCTGGCAATGGTCCCTAGCGTTCAGCTTGTATCTGGTTTATACCACTTTTCCATACGCCGTTCTTGCCTATCCACAGGGATGGTGGATTCCTCCATGATGCCTATCATGGGCTACCTGGTGGACCTGCGGCACGTGTCTGTCTATGGAAGCGTGTATGCCATTGCGGATGTGGCCTTCTGTATGGGCTATGCTATCGGTAAGGGTATGCTGGCTTTCAAGATACCTTTTACCTCAATGCAGGACAGATAAAACCTCCTAGACATGAAGAAATCTTTACATTTTTCTGGCAGTAAGACCTTTGGAGAAAGTCTAATTTTCTGTTTCCCCAAAGGTCCTTCTGCTGGTGGTGCCATTGCGAAGGCAATTGGCTTCCCTTGGCTCATGACGATTATCGGGATAATTGACATTGTTTTTGCTCCACTCTGCTTTTTTCTTCGAAGTCCACCTGCTAAAGAAGAAAAAATGGTAAGAAAGCTATTTGTTTGTTTGTTTGGTGATAATTTTGGTATGGCTATCTGGATAGTTTCTGCAGAGTTCAATTCTAAGCTACATTTCTGCTCCTTTCCCATAGAAGGCCCCAAGCGGAAGCAGTGAGAATTCCTTTTCAGTCACTAACACAGTAACTTCTTTCATTCATATTATTTTCAGTTATTGCTTTTAAGCTTCATGTTCATGAATTGGAAGAGTAAGATTAATTTTTATATTGAGATTAACATTGTTTAGTTCTCTCCAATTAAATATAATTCAATCTCATTGGTTATGGTTCTTGAGAATCCTCCTGCTTCCTAGGGTGTGGTTCCAGTTGCTTTTCTTCCATCCTTAGAGCATTTAGCGATAGTTGGAATCTTGGTCCAGCATAAGAGTCTGAAAATGTCCTTAGTCTTTGTGAAAGATGGTCATATTTACACCCTGGGGCACACATGTGAGCGCAAGGAACTATTTAGTTTTATCTTTGTGGCTAGAATCAAGACTTCTTTTTTGAACAAGTTCAAATTATTGACTCTAAATCTGAAGTGGGAGGTGCGTAAGGCTCGTGCCCTTTCTAAGGTGTTTACCTCTCATCGTCTGTCCTGGCGGGGGGGGGGGGGCAGACTACAGTATCAGATGCTGGCATTGTTCAGCTGAAAGGAGACTGTGTGGACGGATGAAGGAGAAGCCCACAGGAAGTGCTAGTGTTGTGCTCAGGGACAGATCTAAGGCTTCTTTGTCATGTTCTTTTGGAGTGGATCAGACGAGATTTCTGTAGGTTTCCTTTCTCCAATATTGTCGATTGAATCTGGGACTTTGTGTGCGTAAGGCCAAGCACTCTGCTTTTGTGTTTCGTTTCTAGCCCTCTTTCTACGTTTGAAAAATGTTTCATCTTGAGATAGGGGCTCAATAAGTTGCCCAGGCTGGCCTTGAGTTTACTCTGTAGGAGACAAGACAGGCCAGGAAGTTAGGATCCTACCTGCCTCAGTCCAGGAGCAGCTGGCATGACAGCCTGTGCCACTAAGCCCAGCACAGAAGAGCTTTCTGACAAGAACAGGTCTTAGTATTTTATCATTTCTTGACTGACTCTTGATGGTTTCCTCCAAAAGCAAATTTAAAGACAGAACCAAATTAGATTGTGTAACCTATGTTTGTCTGAAGCATTTCACATTTACTTATCCATTTACTGTAGCTTAAAAATACATTGATCTCTAGCCGCTGACTTTGTGCCCGGAACTATACAGGCTTTGACTAGAGACTAGTTTCTCATGGATGGCTCCTATGTAGCATGAATTCTAATTGTTCTTAATAAAAATCCAGAGTCAGATAATAGGGGGTGAAAGAGGAAGGATCAGAGAAGCAGAGCAGCCAGCCGCTAGAGAAACCTTTTACCTCTCCCGAATCCTCAGACTGAAGGGGCGAGCCTGTCTCTTCTCATCCTCAGACTGCATGCTCAGACTACATCTGATCTCCTTTCTCCTCCCAGCCATATCACTTCCCATCTCAGCCTTTCTGGTGCTGGGATTAAAGGTGTGAGCCACCACTGCCTGTTTCTCTTTTAAACTGGATCAATCTTGTGTAGCCCAGTGTGGCTTTGAACTCACAGAGATCCATCTGCCTCTGTCTCCTGAGTCCTGGGATTAAAGGTGTGTGCCATTGCTGCCTGGCCTCTAGTGGCTTGGTTCTGTACTCTGATCTTCAGGCAAGCTTTATTTGTTAAAACACAAGATGCTCCACACTCGTAGGGAAGGAGGGGGTGATGTGGAGATCCTTGGGTGGAAGCGTGGCTCCTTCACTGACTTCTTGCCTCTGCCCTGGTTGTGTGCATCACGGTGGCACCTCTGTTTGCTGACCTGAGCCCATTTCCCTCAGAGTGGATAGAAGACTCCCCACACAGCACTGGAAACCTGTCTTTCTGTGGCCACATTATCAATAATTTGATTAAGGCTGAATGACGGTTACTCCCAAACCTTTTTGACTAAAGAAATTGAATTATCAGTAAATGTTTCTGTCACCCGGGAGACAGTGAAGACTCTTAGGGATGGTGAAGGGCTGACAAGGACCTGGGGGCAGCTGCACTGGCTCCCCACAGTCTTCTCCTTTGCACTGGGAAAGGATAACACCTCACAGAAGTGTTGTTAGACGAGAGTCTCAGCAGTGACTGTCCCCAGGGTCACCATGCGCCATTCCTGCTGCACTGAAAGCAGTGTTCTACTATGCTCACCCGGTAGCACCCAAACATCTTTGCTCTTCAAGGCAAGAGCTTCCTTTCGCTACCCAGATTCTGCTGGGTGGGCGACCAGCACCAAGACAGCAGACGTTAGTGGCTGTTGTGTTATCTATCTGTGGCTTCCTGCATGCGCTAGGAGAGGAAATGAAGCATGGTAGGAGGTGAGAAGCATTTGTCTAGCCAGTCTCCATAGTGTTTTGAAAAATGGTGGTAGAAAGTCAGTTTTTTCTTCACTTAAACCAGTGCTTTAGTTCATTTAAAAAAATACTGAAGGAAGTGGAGGAGACAATTTTGAAAGGCAAAGCGGTAAGAATAACAGGTTTCAGGGGCACTTCACTATAAAATGTCAAAATTCTTAACCAGTGCCCACTGAAATAAATCATTAAGTCTTACGATGTGCATTTCTCTATAACTAATGCCCGTAATTGGAGGAATGCCATTTGACTGACGGTGGTAACATCTGAGATGGTGCCCAGCAGGTGATGTGTTGTTGATTGTGCGTGGGTGGAAGCCAGCAGCCTCTAATGATAAGGGGGAGTGTGGCAGGGCGTGTGCCATGAAGGGGAATAGATCACACTCACTCGAGAAACCTCAGCACACACAAGTGCTGAGGTACAAGATCAAGAGCCACCAAGTGTCAGAGACACAGGGGCCATGAGGC
Source organism: Microtus ochrogaster (assembly GCF_000317375.1). Taxonomy (NCBI): domain Eukaryota; kingdom Metazoa; phylum Chordata; class Mammalia; order Rodentia; family Cricetidae; genus Microtus; species Microtus ochrogaster. The sequence continues at coordinate 86,774,751 of NC_022015.1, forward strand.
ATTCCACCCCAAGCAAAATATTCTTTCCTTAAGTACTTTCTGCAGGCACTCACCCTGCAGTTGTGTGAGATCCACCTATGCAATTGTGTTTTATAGGCCTATAAGTCACAGCAGGCTGTGAATTGGTTGTGAGCACCACAGCTTTTCTTCCATTCATTTTTTTAAATGAATGTTTAAATGACTGTTGCTCAGTCTCTGTAAAATGTAAGGCATATCAACACTGCCATTTGAGGAGCACATCCGTAATAAGACAATGACACAGGACCCTGGCTTCTCAAAATACCCAGGGAGATTAGCTGAGTTCTGAGATGGGTTTTGGTTTTCAAGTTTAAAGAATTATTTTTAAAGGGTAGGATGCATGCCTTTTAGTCTTATTAAGTTTCTGCTGCTAAGGCAGGAAAGGAAGTGGTCTATGAATAGCAGACACCTTTAAGTGTATAAGGTGTGTAAGGTCCTTCTAGCTCAGACCCCAGTTCAGTGCTGAGGAGACAGTTCAATAGATAAAACTGCTTGCCACAAGAGGATCCCAGTTCATATCCCCAGCACCTATGTAAATGTCAGGCAGATGTGGTGGCCCACCTGTAACCTCAGTGAGGAAGTCAGAGCAGAGGATCCCTGGAGCAACCTGGCTGGCTACACTAGCCAAACTGGCAAGCTCTGGGTTCAAATGAGAGACCCTTCCTCATTACATGAAGTGAAGCATGAAGATACCTGATGTCAACTTCTGGTCTTTACAAGTGCATGCACACACACACGTACCCCACACATGTGAAAGTCTGCACACATATGCATGCACAGCACTCCATTACACATAAAATACACTTAAAAAGGATTCCTGTCCATGGGCTAGATGAGGATATACATGGGGTGTACATTATCATCTACTTGTAGACACCTGTCCCTTTTCTGGGCACTTACACGGTGTACATAGTGAATTGCTTTTTTTTTTCTAGTTAAGAAAAATAGAATGACTCTACTGGAATGCTCTCAAGTCTGAGATTGGAGTGCCCACCTTCTAAGGGCATTTACTGATTCACCAGCCCAGCACTGAATTTTTGTTACTTTTCTACTTCATTTGCTCTGTTTTTCCCCCCAGCTTTGCTCTGTGTACAGTGGTGGGAGTTAGGTATATGGCAGAAGCTTGGATATATCTAGGCTTTGCCATGCCTTTGGTGCCAACCCCTCCTCTCTCCACTTCTGCCCCCCTGTGGTATGTGGAGTGCTAGCCTAAATCCCCTGCCAGCTTCATGGGCCACTGGGCACTTGTCCCTCATGTACCTGTGTTACTTGCTCAGTGCTGTGTGCTTTTTTTTTTCATGGCATACTATTTGGCATATTTAACCATTATAATTTTTTTAAAAAGTAAAACTACTGCCCACTTAAGATTTTGGGAGAAGACATGAAGCTAGGTTGTAGATGCCATGAAACAATATTCATGAAAAAAAGCTGCCCGAAATACACAGGCTATCAGCTGTATTGAAAAGTTCTGATCACCGTATCTTCATGATAGAAATAATCAGTCGGAATGAACTCTGCAGTACATTGGTATGTATGTGTTGGTGCCCATGAAGTGTGCATGTTCAAAGTAATCCATGCATATAGAGGCCCAAGGACAACTTTGGGTGTTGTTCCTCAGGATCTGTGTCTACCTTGGCTTTTGAGTTTTCTGCTGACCTAGAACTCACCAAATCTTGTTGGCTGTTTTACTTCTCTAGTGCAGGGATAACAAGTGTATACCATCACACTGGAGTTTTTAAAATGTGGGTTTTAGAGATTGAACTCAGGTCCTCATGCTTGTGAGGCAAACACTTCTTTACTATTAAGATATCTCCCTAATCCCAGGGCAGCTTTTAAAGACAGGATCCTGGCTGGTCTAGAACTCTGTGTAGATCAGGCTGGCCTCAAACTCAAGAGATCCATCTGCCTTGTTTCCTGAGCGCTGAGATCAAAGGTATGTGCTACCACGCCCAGCAACTCCCAGAACAGTTTTTGTTGAGTATATATTCTGTGTTCCAGTCCTGGAGTTCTCAAGATTACCTGTAGAAGTGAATGGTGAGTGCAGAGATGACGGTGGTCGTGAATAGGGCAGTGCTGGTCACTCTCTCTGATGTAGCTTTGCTGCCTGTGGACCAGATTAAGATCAAGGCTCGTGCCTGGTGCTCCTGGCTTTGGTGGTGCTTTCCAACTGCTGTCTCCATTGCCTCCTAAGACCTCCTTGGCCATGGTGATTTAGTGCTTTACCTACTACCCTCCATAACCTATGATTTGCCCATTCAAGCCTGTCTTCTGCAAACCTTCCCGTGTTTCAGGATTCACTTAAGTTCCCATCTCTCTGAAGAACTTTTGCTAAGCATTAGGCTCCAGTGAGTCCTCCATCTGTGACCCTGGGGAACCTGTCCATACCTCTGGAGTTGTCACTGGTATAGGAATAGGACCTTCAGGGTAAGGTTAGAAATACAGTAGGTGCCCTAGAAATCCATGTCAGCTGATGACTGCTATAGTCTTAGACCATGTATTGAAACCAAGGCAGTGCTCTGGAGGTTGTTGATAGCACAGTCACTGTGAAGGTAGGAACCTGGGATTTCACTTAGCCTCTCCACTTTGCCCCCAGACCATCTCCACAGTGACCTCTGGGCACACAATCTGGGGGAGATTACCTTTAGCTACCAAAGGCTAAACCTTTGTGTAACACAGAGAGAATGGTTCAAACATGCAATGTCTGTTACCTCAACTAATCAAATCATTTAAGCACAACTATCAATTCACTCAGCAAGCAGCATAATTGGAAGGGGAGCCGAGTTTGAAGCTGGCGGCTTAAGATGACAGCCCGACTAGGGTCACATAAGTCCTTATCTTTGTGTCACACATCTGACCACTTGAGAATCTCTAGGAAAATGATAAAAGGGTTAAGCACTGAGTGGCGTCTTATCACATCTGCACGACAAGAGCGGGGATAACGAACAGACACCAAGATAGACTGCCACAGGCAGGCTCAGAACATTTGAATCCACTCAGATTTGCAGACTGCACACACCCCTTGGGGGAATGGTTCCCATAAAGGTGGGAGACTGCTAAGACATACCTGACTCATTTGGTTTGTGCTGGAATTGGTCTTGGAGCTGCCTGGCCTCTTGCTCTGCACCATTATGCCACACTGTTGCTGTCTGCACCCAAAAGTTCTCATCTGTAGACTTGGCAAATGTGAAGCCAAAGTGTCTAAAAAACAACTATCTGTACTAATTGTACATTTTAAAAACCATCCCCTAGTTATACTACACATTTGCATTGTGTTGGATACCATAAAGTTGAATTAAAATGTACATGGAGATAGTCTATGCAAACACACTGTTCTACATAAAGGACTTGACCAGCTGTAGTGGCTGGGAGGTGAATATCCGTTGGTGAAGTTCTTTAAGCCTGTGTGCCTACTTTCTCAACTTCTCACCTATGCTTATTGTGAAGCTAAGGCTTTCGTCTGCTTGTAGTCATGTTCCTGAAAGGATGTCAGGCTTGGCCCACGGTGGGACGCCAGTACTTCTTGCTGAGGGTGCTTTGGAAAGAAAGTATCATTTTTTGTAGATATTTTTTCCCTTTTGCAGTTATGGACAAAGGACTTTTACATATATATTTGTGCTAAAAAAAAGGCAGCTAGGATGTGGAGAGAGATGGTCTGAGCATCATATTTGTGAACAAAGCCCTGGGATGTTTGACCTGGGAAACTAAAGGGCCATGGCAAAATGTAGTCTTAACAAATTGTAAGACAATCTGTGTAAGTGGTTACCATCAGAACAAGAGCCATAGTTGAGTAAGAGTGCATTTCAGTTCCAATTCCCTCTATTTCTTACAAGAGTTCCCTTCAAACATCTTCATGAAGTTCCCTGAGGTGGCAGTCTCCAGCTCCCAACCCTTACAAGACTCAGTTTAACTTTTATTGAACCTAATCCACCCATCCTTTGTTTCACAAAACTCAACTTCCACCTACAACAGGTACAATGAACACATCCCAGAGACTACTTCTTGCCTATTACCTAAAACTTTTCACTAAGTGGAGAATTTGAGATTTGAAGGTCAAGAAACGGCAATTGCTTTCAAAATAGTAACAATTAACAGCAGTGGGTTAAAACCATCATATCTTTACAAAGCGAGAAGTTCATGTACTTGCATTTTGCTTTCAGGCTATCCTCATGGACCACAATTGCCCCATTAAAACAAAAATGTACACTCAGAATAATGTCCAGTCGTATCCCATCGGCGAGGATGAAGAATCTGAAAGTGACTGAGACCCTCTACGTTGGCAAGTGCCTAACTGTATATCAGTGTCTCCAGTGAAATGACTCGTGCAGAGCTGTCTTCATCACATCATCCATTCCTGGCCAAGAGTAAAACAACCAAAGGTGATACTTTCTTTTCCATGGTTATGACCGACTGCCAACAGCCTTATAAAGAAAAAGCAGCTTTTCTAGGGGTTTGTATAAATAGTGTTGAAAACTTTATTTTATGTATTTGGTTTTATTAAATATTATACAATATATTTTGACGAAATAGGTATATTGTAAATGTATAAATATTTGAATCCAAATCAAATATAATTTTTTAACTTACATTCATGAACACTTGGACAAAAAAATCTTGTATTTTTTCTGAATACTGGTAATGAGTGTTTAAAGCACACATTATCTGAGACTCTCCAACAAGAAACTAGAGGTCTGAGAAACAATCATGCAAAACAGTGTCGTTATGTGGCAGCACTGAATGCGTTGCTATTTAACGTGTAATTGGTATCGATGTCTTTGAGTTAAAGGCTAGTCATTTCAAGCACAGAGGACAAGAAATTGTGTCAGCCATCTTTCAGACGTATTCATAAACCTTTGCTGGCATTGGTTTTCTGTTATCACCACCTACCTGGAAATGGATGGTTGTAAATTCTGTTTTCTGTGTCATGTCATTGGCAACAATCATTAAAGCCATCAAGGGGTAAAAGTAAATGTTCTGAAAGTAGAGAAAAGAACTCAAATGTTGCCTTCTTTGAAAGATATAGACTTAATAGTCTTCCTGGGTGAAAATAAAGTATGTATTTGTACACTGGCAAGGTTAAGCATGGTATGATTTACCAAACCTAGTTCCTGTTTTGGGAAAGGAAACAAAGGCTATCGAGCTGCTATGTGAACAATCAGACTATCACATCTTCATCTACTTGTAGGTCATCCAAGTGTTTTTCTAGAAGTTTCTTAATTTTGAGTTGCTTTTATTTTTTAGACTCCTAAAAGTTGTTCCTATCAATGTAGAAATGAATTCCAAACAAGGATGAAGGGATGAAATTGTTCATGTCTAACATCAGTATGTTAAGAAAGATACTAGGGTGATCAGGGCCCTTTCCCTTTCTGGAGCAGAAAACCCATCTAAAAATGTGTATGTGTTACTGTGTCATCTTGTGTGTGGAGTAGAATAGTTTTTCTAAGCATGCCAACACTGATGTACCTTTTCGGTGTGCCAGCATTAGTGAACCTTATCTGTAGCACTTTGTATGAGATTACAGCCTCCCAAAATAGAAACAGTGTGGAATATGTCTCAAATAGTACATGTCAACTCTGCAGTTGTTAAAAAAAATGTTAATCTAAATCGTGTTTGTGTGACCCTGGACATTAAGAGAACTTTAGGACAACAGCCCCTCAACCTTATTGGCTATTACACATCTGTTAGGAAAGTGGCTAATACTTCTTTTGCTTTATGAATCTTTCTGTGAGACCTTGGTGATTTGAAGTCATGTGTTTGAGGGAAACAGGTTCCTACAAGGTCTGCAGCTCTGAAAGATGGCTGGAGAGGAACTCTCACGTGACTGAAATCAAAAGGTGGCACTTGCGCTTCGTCAGGACAGCTTTAGACGTACTGTGCTTAGAGAGGCCTGTAGTTCTCCTTGCCCACAGTACCACATGCGATAATTGATGCTGGTGTTGTTTCTGTTCTGAGGGGTCATCAAGGATGACTAGCAAAGGCATGCCAGTTACTCCACTCCACAGGGAAAAGACAAAATAAAACATTCAGAACGTTTTAGAGAGCAAAAGATAACTTGTTTCCAAGGGGAAGGTAAACACATTTATATGACTAATCTCCTGGGTACACAAGACTGAAAATAGGGTGTTTAAAAATACTGTGCATGTTCCAGAAAAAGAACTTATAACTCTGAACATTTTCACAAAGTAGAGGTTGCTTTTGTTTGTACTTGGTAATTCAGACTCACAAATCTTAGTGAGGTAGCAATGGATAAGAAAATTCTTCTGACTGCTAAGTGTATCTCTCTGTCCTAGTTGCACTTTAGCTAGGTTACTTAATAAATCTTCTCCAACACTGTGCAGTGCCTGCCTGTATTCTTTCATAAGCCATTTATTTCATCAACACTGCTGCTGGAATAAAATACATACACACTGTTTCGGCTGTAGATGTTTAATTAGAAAGCATTCTCTGTATTTGCGGGCACCAGGCACAACTCACTCCAGGCTAGGGTGAACCATCCTCTTTGCCTTTCCACAGTCTGTTTTAAATGAAACATAGGACTTGTTATAGCCTATCAGTGTGGAAGAACAGTGAGCTGTCCAAAAATTGTTCTAATTGCTGTGAACAGATAAATTATCTGATGAGGAGAGCTGTGACATCAAACCATTCAACAGAACAGGATCTGGAAGATCTAGAAATTAGGATCACTTTGAATGGGGTAGACATGGTAGTTTCCAGGATTAGGGTGGCATGCTGTTTTACTCAGACCTTGAGGAACATAAAGGAATCAAAAAAAGGATGAAGGTAATCCCCCTTTCCACCGTTCTTTGCTTTTTTTTTTGGAGGGAGGGGCTAAGGAAAACCATCACCTCAATTTAGAAATTAATGCATCTTTTAAAAATTGAAGTGATTTCAAACTTACTTTAGATAACTTAAAATTTTAAACTCTATTTTCTTACTATTACAATCAAATATATTCAAAATGTTTTAAAATTTTTTTTTAGATAGATTTTACTCTCAAAGTTTTAGGCTGTTCTTTTTCTTAGAATGAGGAAGTATCTACCCAATAAATTCTAGTATTGTTGAATAAACTCTGATACTAAGAAATATAGCACAGCTGGATGTGATGATACATGCCTTTAATCTCAGCACTCCAGAGGCAGAGGCAGGCAGATATCTGTTGAGTTCGAGGCCAGCCTGAAATATACAATGAGTTCCAGGACAGTCAGACCTATAGAGAAAGACTGTCTCAAAAAGCCAACACAATAAATAAAAGAGAAACATACATATTACGATTGCAAAATACTAAGATGTTGTTCATTTTTGTCTAATCCAGTCATTCATCTAAATACCAATGAAGAGAACACACTTTAAATAGTCCAATTTTTCTTTCCTGAGACATGTCTCACTATGCTTATTACCACATACTATAGCATTAGAAAAAAAATCCATACATCTGTTTCAAAAGGTAAGGTAGCAACAGTAAAAGTTTGAATGCTTTTGCAAATTTGTTTAGTAAAAATGGATTGTTAGCTTGTCTGCATGGCCAATTACATCAGGTATAATGCCACAGGGATGAACCAATCACCTTGTTTTCAGATGCCATCAAATGAAGATATTCTTATTTTCCGTGGTAGTCTTTATTATTATTTTAGCTATTGATAACATAGCATGGCAGCAAGATTACATGAGTAATGTAATATAATACAACCTTTTAAACTGAAGCCTTATCCCTTACTATGCTCTAGGGTATTTGGAGTTTCCCCTCCTTCCCTGCTCTAAAGTACAACTGTGATGCCTCTACTGTCTCTCCTAATAGAAAAATATTGCAAGACATTAAAGGTCTATTTTACAAACACCATTAGCAGCACTGTCGAGCTTTCCATGATTGTGGTTCTACAGAGATAAATACTTTGAAGCATGAGTAGATTCTTAGAACTAAAGCTTTGCATTACTTCTATAGCTCTTTCAAAGTCATTGCAGGAGCATGCTTGGGCATCGCTAAAACTTCCATGATTTATCTGTATACATACCAGCCACTTACAGACGCATCACCTTCAGGCAGCAATGGCAAGTTACTGTTTACAAGATGAAACATGGCTATACATCAGGCAGATTGCTTCAAGCATAAGATGTGGAGCAACATTTTAGCTTCTGGGATTTGTTGTGGAAAGCAGGGGTGGGGTGGGGATTACACAGATAGAAAAGTTTGTGTCCTAGTGTTCACTTAATAACAAGAGTTAGCTATTGAATTTAAAGCTAGAGTAACCTTCCACACTCAACAACGCTTTTCTCATGTAAGTAATACCTTTTATGTTCACCGCTTTTTACTGTTCAAAGCACTTTTGCAGTTATGCTCCTGTTTGTCTCACAACAGCCCCGTGAGGTAGAGTAAGTACCTTCGGAGTCAGAGAAGCTGTGTGATCCTCTGTGACCTGCCTATGCTGCAGCGCTCACTCAAGAGCTTGGCCTCAAACTCCTGTTGGAGTTTGAGCTACAGACTGGACCATTCTCTTTACTACATCATACTACAAATTTTCCTGCAGCGAAAGAGCTGTTCCATAGTTTTAAATTAAGTTGGTTTATGTGTTATCATAGTGTTATTGTAAAAGGGAAAAACGCTTTTCTATTCTATAGGTATAACAGGCTCGGACTTTTAAAGATACTTCAATAGGGGTCAAGCTCCCATATTTCTCTCAGTTGTGTGTTATTAGCATCCATTAGATGAACCCAGTACCACAGCAGGCCTTCATTTTTAGAGAACTAGTCCCAAATCCTATGCACACTGTCTATTTTTCTTTTTCTTTACAATGAATGATGATGGTCTGAATTATTAAAGAATTCAGAATGACTGACATTCCTTTAAGGCCACAGACACCAAAGGATTTATGTAGTAAACATATTCTGTATAATTGCCCTCCACAGCATAGTCCTACATTAAAATTTTTTTTTCAAACGAAGCAAGTTATCAATGCAGCCATTTTCTGAACAAGTCCTGTGAAATTTTAAATATCCTTATACATGCTTTATTTCCTATGGGAGAACCAAAGATGAAAAATCATCATGAATGTTCATAACTTCCATTTAAAAGGAAAGCATCAACATTTGAAAGACATTTCAAAATCCTACTGGCAACTGTTCTTCAGTAATAAAATCTCGTTATCCTCTATTCAATGCAACTTCTTAGCTAATTACTATAATTTTACTATACTTCAGCTGCATAAAAGCTTTAAAAAATATCACAGAAGCATAAGAAGCAAGCAATATACGTAAAAAAAAACTAAATCAGCATAACATTTTAAAGCTGCACGGTTTGCTTTCATTTGTATTTGGCAACAACAACAAAACAAAATAAAACAAAACAAATCCTCCCAAACCCCATATAACAAAAACCTCACGCAAGTACGGTTGACAAACCTCAAAACACAGAAAAAAGAAGATTCAATTCTGTTCTCTCAGTGATTACTGCTGTCAATTTAGGCATGCAACAAATTTGCTGTTATAACCGTGATGAATGAGAATGAAAATATTTCAGGAATCTGGACAGGATCTTACTTAACATTAATTCAATAACCAGGAGGAAAGAAAAAAAAAGGACAGTGAGACATCACAATACATAAACACAAAGTTAGCTTACATAATTAGAAAAGGTTAAAAATAAATTAATAAAACCCAATTCCCAGTATAAACCCCAAAACCATTAAGAATAAGCACAATCCAAAACAACCAGTTTGGTGAGCTCGTCATGTTTCTGCTGGAAAACCACCTTTCATTCTTATACAAGCAAGCAACTGTAGAAGCAGGCCAAAGCGCACCACAAGAGAACTGAAACATGGCTGTATCTGTGGCACGCCAGATCCACTTTGTCCCCAACCACTTCAAAGTTTAATTTGTCTGCTACACAGACTCTGATGGGCCAAACAAGTCATCCGAGATGCTGCTGAACGGCTGAGAGTCGATCAGTTGGCTTATTTCACTATCAAGGTCTTCTTCCGCATCGTCTGTGTACTTGTTTACCTTTTTCGAGTGCTGGTCTAAAGACAGGCTCTCTAGGGTCTCAATATCTTCAATGCCTGCCCTGTAGTGGATCATGAGGAGTGTCAGAGCTTGTAGTCTTTCACCCGATTTAACCAAGGCAGCAGAAAGAAGTGATTTTTTCCTTGTATCAGTTGTTTCTTTTTCTTCTCTAACAAGGGAATTATTGTGTTCCAACTCCTGATCAATTTCATTCTGCAGTTTATCCAGCATGAACTCTAGCTTTTGGATCCTTTCTTCTGTTGGCAAGCCTCTATACAGATCACGGCCGATTTCTTTCACTGCAATGAAAACACTGTCATCCAGCCCACCTTCCTTTCTCACCAACTTTATTCCTGCACCGTGCCCTCGTTTGGAAGGGCTGTTTGGACCACACACCTCTGTGTCACTTCCTTCATTGTCTGATGTGTTGGGTGTGTGCTTTGGTGATGGTTCCACAAGATCTGTTCCTGGTTCAGAAACACGAGTTTTAGAGACTTGACGCAAATTTAGTAAACGAGAGCTAGTATTAATAATGTGCCTTGTCAAGCCTGTTGTTTTATGGACTGACTTGTTAGCTTCCATCTCCACACGAGGGGGAAGGCCCATGAGTGGTTCCTGTCCCTCCAACCTGAGGTTTTTCAGGGTTCGGTCTACTCGCCTCTCAGTTGCTCCACAAAGAGGTGTCTCAGCTAGACACTTTTCTTGACACTTTTTATGACAAACATAAGCACAGAACATACACTGGGAAGCAGCTTTTGTCCAGACTTTTTTCTTACAGTAATCGCACCAAGTTGGGTTTTGGAACTGAGTATCCTGGAAACTATGTTTATTTTCTGACAAACTCATCTGTCCCACAAAATGTTCCTCTTTAGGGAATGGTGAAACTTCCTCAATCAAATGGAGTTCTTTTTCTTTCTCTATGTTAGGAACAATGTGGTGGTCTGGTTCTCCTTCCTTCAAATATTTGAAATGAATAGTAATGTCACCAAAACAAAATTTGTCATTGAAGCCCTTTTGCATACTCAGATTGCGCAGTGCAGTTCTAGTGACCATGGCCTTAGGAGCAGGGGCTTCCAGTCTGAACTTTGAAAGGTATTCCATGTTTGATGTAGCCAGGCAACCTAAAGCCACCTCTTCAAGTTTTAAACTAACATGTCCCAAACAGATGAGGCCTCCTAACTTGAAAGGATCCCTGCACCACAGTGCAATGTTCAGGTACCTGTGGCAGGCTTCTATGTCGAACAAACAGGATGCTCTGGTTCTTGACCACTTTCCCACCTTATTACGATAAAGAACCTCTGATGATTCCCACATCTGATGGTCGTCCGAAGTATCCTTAGTAGGACCAGAACTTTCTGAAGTAACATCTTTTACTACTTCTTGCTTTGCTGAAGACAGCTTACCTGTTGCCCCATCTTCTCCATGATCCACGCTCTTCACTTGCTTTTCAGGTTTCTCTGCAGGAGGAGGAGGGAGCAGCACCTTCTCTGGCTTCTCAACAGCATCCGGGTCTGCCTGAGTTGGAGTGTCAGTAGAAGGCAAAGCAATTTTCACTTGTGGTCGTGGTGGCACAGGTGGTTTGAAAGTAGATCCCTGGGGTTTGGACACTGGTGCTGCTTCTGTGGCCTCTGAAGTTTTTAGAGCTGATGGTTTATTTCCTTCTTTAGATGGAAGCTTTTGTGGTGGTGGATGGATTCCTGAAACTAATTTACGATTTAAAACTGGGGATATAGCGCCAAGGGGTTTAATAGAAAGCGTTGTTGGAGTGCGCTTGGGACTGGGACTCAAGGGTTGTGCCTCCTCTTTGAACTCTGTTTGTACTCTGACATCACTTGCCAAGTCTTCAAATTCCGAATCAAGGTCTCTATTTTCAGTATCCACTGGCAACCCAGCAGCTTCTTCTTCATAACCTGGCTGGCAGGCACTTGACAAAAAGTTTTCTTCCAACTGGCCCAAACTGTCTGGCAGCACGGTCCCTTGGTTACTCTGGCCGACAGGTCTTTGATAGTACACCAGGACTCGGTCACCAGCCTGCTTGATAAGCTTCAACACCTGCAGTGTCGATGTGATTTTCACACCTGGTTAAGATTCAAAGGGGAAAACATGCAAATTACTGAAATAAGACTTACCTACATTGTCTTTATTTACCTCATGATTATTTAATAAATTACTGAAATAAGACTTACCTACACTGCCTTTACCTCATGATTATTTAATAAATGGAAGAGCAATAAGGAAACCTCAAAAAATATTTCACTTAAATTTTGAATTAATCAGCACAGGGTGCCTGGAACTACTGTTTCCTGGATGATACAAAAATCTTGAGCAGCTGGTAATTCCTAGCAGCTTCCCATTCCCTCTTGGCTTCAACAATAATATGTCCCAGTTGAATTGCTGAAGTGAGCAGAGGCCTATTTAAACAGGTTTAGTAAGGGGTAAACCACACTTTGAATGATGGAAAGCAGTCATTTTACTGAAGAAAATTCTCAAATAACTCCAGGAATTGTAAGCAAATGATTCAAATTTAGAAACCAATGTCTGAAGTAAATAGAAGAAACAATACTATACTATAAATAACAGATCCTTTTACAGATCCTGTTGATTAGCTGTATACATGACGATCAACCTCTCTAAGAAGGGAAGAGAAGAGGTAAGATGCTTTCAAGGTAAACAAGTTGATTACAATGCACATTGTCCTGTCCTGACTCAAATCAACTTGCTACTGCCCTCTTAACCCCGTTCCTGGAGACAGCTGACTTCCATGTTCTCTGAGCTGTCAATCCCAACTAAGAGCTCTGGACCCTTGGCCTTTGGAGTTCTATCTTCCACTCCTGACCACTGGCCTCAGCTAGAGTCAGAAACAGCCTTGAACTGCAATGCCGCCTGACCTCTCTGCTCTGATGCCAGTGCTGCCAGGTTTTCCAGTGGAATTCTGAATTTCCGTGAGCTTCCTCATGGGATCTTCCTGACTCAGCTTAATAACTTGACTACTTTCATCCAAGAATACTATGACCTAGAAGTACGGCAGCTTGTCACATGCACAAATGAAGCATCACCTAATAAGTACACAAAAGTTTCACCCCAATCTCACTTCTTTACTTGTGCTGTGGGAAAACTTGCCCTCATCTCATCTTGGGTGCTTTGTGAAGGTGGTCACTATACCAAGGTTTGTTCATCTGGAATCTCAATTTTTCTTTCAGGATATTTCAAATACCTTCCAGGATATTTCAAACATGCTCAGAAATTTAGAAAGCAGCAAAATTAACTCTATTTTGAACCTAAACAAAGCATTTTGCCAATCTCATTCCTACTACTACTATCCTCCTATTATTAAAACTATTGTAAATTCAAATGAATTATAATTATTTAAGAAATACCAATTAACATAGGGCAAAGTTTATGACTTTTAAAAGAAATAAGAGTTACTAAAATATACTGTAGGACTTGAATTTGTGGGCAATGGTTAGGACAAGGAATGAATTTATTTACATGAGGAGGGGCACTAAAAACGGTTTCTATGGCACTAGAGAGATGGCTTCAGCAGTTAGGAGAGCTTCTCCTTCAGAGGACGGGGTTTGATTCCTAATAGCCACATTGTGGTTCATAACCTCTGTATCTCTCATTCCAGGAAAGATGACTCCTCCTATTGGCTTCTGCAGATGCTACATGCATCTGGTGCATGGATATACATGCACATAAAACATGCATACACATTAAATAAAAAATAAAGTTTTTTTCTGTTATGTTTGAAACTTTAGCAGCAAATGTGTATAATACCTGACTTTTCAATCAATAAAATTTGTACTTTTATGAATGTTGGATATCTTAAAAAGGTAATTTTTGCTTTTTCTTTCTAAATATTTATATGGCTTGGACTTTTTATTTTGGATAATAGGTGTTTGCTGCTTGTGCAATTAAAAACAGAACTTAAAAGGAACACTTAAAAGTTAAAGAAATAATTAAATAAAACTGTAGGTAAGCCCAAAACAGAATATGTATTAATGCAAAAGCATTTATATTGAACCATGGTTTTGCTGAAGGAGACAAACTTTTCATATTTATACAGACAGCTATGTAATGGATGAGTCTACTCTATGTCCTAAGTGTCCATGAGCCAGGAACACTAAAACAACCTGCAGGTGGTGGTGGTGCACGCCTTTACACCAGTATTTGGGAGGCAAAAGGTGTATCTCTGAGTTCAAAGTCAGCCTGGTATACAGAGCAACTTCCAGGACAGCCACTCAGGGTAGCCAGGGCTACACAGAGAAACCCCATCTTGAAAATCAAACAAAACAAAAAAGCAAAACACAAACCAAATAATCAAAAAGTAGGGCGAAATGCAGATTCTTAGACCCTACACCAAGTTTTCTGAATCAGAATGACTTCTAAATACTGGTGCTTGGTGACTGTGGTATGAAGGGTACTGTGCATGCCATGATCAGAGGGATTTCCACATGAAAATGCTTACTTCACTGACCTCCAGGTACGTAACTAAGTTGTTTTCATTATCTCAATGTCAAGATGGACTTGAATCAAAGAAGAGTTTCTCTACTATAACCAAGGATAACTACTTTTACTGGGACCCGCCCTACTTTATTGTCTTAGCCTGAAAGAACACAATATTCCTAAAAGAATAATTATATCCAGTTTTATGTGTTCAAAGCCTACAATATGTGGGCCAGGTACTATGAAGTCTGAAAAGGCCTGGATTATTCTGTGCTGCTGTGCACAGATGAGTTCTATTGTTAGGTATATACTCTCAGGCAAATAATTTGCCTCGATTTTTATTTTTATTATTTATAACAATCCAGCCTACAGGAAGGTATGCAGTATGCAGGTTACATATTTACCACAGATTTGGGATGGATTCTGAATACCAGCACACTAACAAACCACTGGCATTCGAGCCTCAGAACAGTATTGGATGTACCCTTCCTTTTCAGCAAGGAATATAATCTCTCTCCTACTAATTTTCTAGTCCTACAACAAGAAGTGAGTGCTGCTAATATCAGCATTTTAGAGTCACGGTGGTGACAGATGTACAGGAAGGGATAACTCGCTCTTCATTTCACATTCAATAGTAAGCACAGAGTAGAAGGAGGGAAGGGAGAGCAAACTAGACAAGTTCTAGTAAAGTGCTTTCCAGATAAATTATGTTAAAGACTTAGAGATTAGGACTAACCTGGCAAACATTTTACAAGTGCACTAAGGTATATTTTATAATTCTGTTTATAATGATGCTTTTCTGTTATAAAACTAGCAAATGCTTGTTTCAGATATAGGGAGAAGGAAGAGAGAAAAGCCCCCAACCTCTTTTGCAGTTTCTCTGTGCACATCACATCATACTTCACAGTGTGTAATTACCTCCAATTGCAATAAGCCGGTCTCCTCGCTGAAGATCTGCAATTGCAGCAGGTGAGTTTGGGGCCACGGTTTCAATTATGACATGCCCAGCATACCCATCAGTTGACTGAACAAGACGAAGTGTAAGTCCCACACTCTGTAAATTCCCTTTTATTAATTCAACCTTTGATAAAGGGTTAAAAAAAAAGAAAGAAAACATTAAGATAACAGTAAGAGAACATAGCAGTCAATCACAGTGTTTGAGACATGGTGACTATATTTACAGATAAATGAGAGTTGACACCTTCACTGTAACAGTATAAATTAGCACACTTCCAGATTATGATAACTTGAAAGTTGCCTATGCTCCGGTGTATGGCCTCATACCCATGTGCATGCAAACACCAGCTGGACCAAGTAGATTATCTTTAAAGGGAGGAGGTGGAACAGAAGATGATAATGAACATGAGAGGAACATGTTATGTGGTGGTCTGGGTGAAGAGCTATTGGCTGTGGAGGGAGAGAGTTATTTTTCTTTGGGTGTGTGGCCATCATTAGTAGTTTGCCCATGTACTTATGATAAGCAGTAATTGGACTCAGTGAGTTATTAAAAATTAAGAGGACAAGAAGTTGGTAGAGAGGATGTGTCGAGGAGGGTCTGAGAAAATTGGAGAAAGGAGTAAGGAGAGAACATGATCAAAATACCTGGTATACATGTATGCCATTCTCAAAGAATAAAAGTATATCAAAATACCTGGTATACATGTACGCCATTCTCAAAGAATAAAAGTATATCAAAATACCTGGTATACATGTATGCCATTCTCAAAGAATAAAAGTATATCAAAGAAAGAAGATATGAAGGTGGGAGAGGAAAGGAAGTATGAGAGACACTGGTCCTGGGGGAGGTGGGAGAGAGAATTTTGATTGAATATGATCAAAACATATACATCAAATATCAAAATATATACTTTCATGAAATTGCCAAACAATAAATAACACAATGAAATCCGTATATCTTTTTAAAGTAACTACACTTATAGTAAAACATTTGGAATAAACAACAACAACAACAAAATGCTCCTAATCATAGTCTCTAGAATTACTGTTAGAATTTGCATTTGCCTATACTTTAATACAAAATTGAGAACTGTGTCAAAATTGAGACATGGTGAATACAATCATATACTGCGAATATAATCCTGAATATTTATTTTCTCAAATTCAGTCGGAATCGTCTATGTCATTAGATGGGCTTTGGAACTCTTACTTTTTATGGTGTAGAACTGGACTTCTATTTTCAAGCAACAATGCATCAAAAATATTAAGGGTCTGGAGAGTAGGCTCGGCACTTAAGAGCCCTGGGTGTTATCCCAGAGAACCAGGGTTTAACTCCTAGCACTTTATGGTGGCCCACAACAGTATGTTAATTCCAGTTCCAGGAGACATGATGCCCCCTTCTGTCTTCCACAGACAATGCACATATGCGTTACACAGACATAGGTGTAGGCAAAACACCCATACACATCATAACATAAAATCTTTAAGGAAATTTAAAGCTGGGTGTGATGGCATACACATAATCACAGCTCTTGGAAGGCAGAGGCAGGCAGATCTCTGTGAGTTTGAGGCCAGCCTGGTCTATATAATGAGTTCCAAGACAGCCAGGGCTACACAGATAAACCATAGAAAGAAAAGAGAAAAAAGAAAAAGAAAAAAAAAAGGGAGGGAGAAAGGAGGTATTAAGAAAAACATTTCATATGTACTGACAGTGTACAGTGTACACAGACTTTCTTCCTTATCATTATTCCTTAAACAACACACTGCTGGATTTTCTATAAGGATGTAAAGGAAGAGAGTACAGATATGTTTTACTAATCTGATGAATGAGATGCAGTATTCTTTAGACAACATCTCTCAGTCATGCTTTTTAAGGATTTGTTTCTAAAATTCCTGCTAATATCCAAGGATATCTATTCTCTGTTTTTAGGGCTTTAATACATAAACTCTGCTTAGTTAGAAATTCACTTTTCCTAATTGGTGACTGGTAGTTGGTAAGATGGACCTTAATAGAAACTGTTCTTTAGTTTTTGTGTTGATAGGTTTTGCAAACTATTAGAGATTTGTTTATTTCTTGAGACAGGGTCTCTTGCAACACAAGCTGGGGTTCAAAGCATGTAGAGGCAGCAAGCCATGAACTCCTGGCTACCAATGTACAAACTTAGCTACTGGTAGTTCTTCATGAACATGCTTACCTAATCAAATGTTAATGTTACACTGATCCCAAACACAGATAAAGAAAAATCAAGAAAACAAAGCTATACAACAGTGTCTGTAATACTCAAATATGGATGAAACAATAAATCCATTTCAGTAATATAACAAAGTATAATAAATTTAAATGAGCTTCACTGTAGTAATTAGAGGTTAATAACCACTCAGGAATCAATTAGTTTACTACATCCATAAATATTTTAACAAATATAAAAGAAAACCCATTTAGTCCAACACTCATTCATAAGAACCCTTAGACAGCTAGAAACACAAGGGAACTTTCTAAACTTGATTATGAGAAACTACAAAAAATCCACAAACAACACAAAGCCCAAAGATGAGAGAATTAATGTTTCCTGCCTGATTAACAAAACATTTCTATTACTGAATCAATACTATACTAGAGGACTTTACATAACAAAGGAAAGGGGGGAATATGAGGCTTGGAAAGGAAGGGAAAAACCTGTCATATGTGTTAGGAATATTTCTTAACATGAGCTCTCTGCCAACGCCAAAAATCCCAATCAAGCCAAATCACAAGAAGCCGAACTAAAGAATATCCAGGTTTTAATGGGATTCCGGTGCTCTTGGGGGAGAAGTGTGCCTGGTTTTGGCAGGCCACTTTGGCCCTTCTCAGGGGCAGGGCCTCCAAAGATGGAGGCCTGAGACGGGGACTTACAATAAGCTGGTAGCAAGATCTTATAGATGGACAATCCTTTCAATATGTCAATTTTGGCTTAAGATACCTAACTCACAGAGCTATTTCAGATAAACCCTAGGTTTTTAATTTACTCCATTTATACTGGATTAAACCAGATAAAGTTAGAAAAAGTAAAAAGTCTACAAAAACACATTCTAAGTTTTTATTTTATTGCTATGAAAATAATTAGAATAAAATTCCAAATTTCTAAGGACTGATTCTTATTTATATGTGTGTGTATGCCTTAAAGACATCTAAATGTGGTTAACATACATGTTTAGTTACATATTATATATATAAAAGAGGCTGGAAGAGAGTTACAGTCATACTGTTCACTTTGTAAAGATGACCTGAGTTCAATCCCCAGAACTCCCCCCCCCCCCAAAAAAAAAACCCTGCGGCATGGTGGTGTGGCTGGTAATTCCAGTCCCACGGAGGTAGAGACAAGAGGATTACTGGGTTTTGCTGGCTGTCTAGCCTAACCTAATTGATGAATTCCAGCAGAGAAAAGGGAGGGAAAAGATAAATACAAATAAGGCAGCAAGGCAGTCAGCACCGCTAGAACATCTCGCTCTAAATCCCTTTGGATTGTGTTAATTTGCCTTTGCTTTTCTTAGAAAACTATGAAAACCTAGTTCCCTCACTGTCCCATCAGGACAGATGCGGGGGGAGGGGCAGTAATAAATGAGGCTACTACACCTCTGCCTTTTGACTAGTATGTTACATTCATGAAATTTGTCTGGAAAATTTCAGGTCAAACCCTTCAAGATCAAATTTTTTTTAAAATTTTATTTCATGGACATTGGTATGAGGGTTTCAGATCCCCTGAAACTGGAGTTACAGACAGTTGTGAGCCACCATGTGGTTGCTGGGAATTAAACTCAGGACCTCTGGAAGAGCAGCCAGTGCTCTTAACCGATGAGCCATCTCTCCAGCCCCTTCAAGATCAATTCTGTGATGAATATAAACTCCAGGACCTGAGATAATGAAGACCACAAGAACTCTATCTTTGTCAGAGAGTTGGCAGCATTAAAGCCAATAACTAAAGAGTGGTTCATTATTTTAGAGACTGACTAAGCTGTACTCCAAGAATGAAGTACAATGTGACACCAGACATGATGGGAGAGAGTCTTCTGGCTTGTGTCAATTTCATTGGTTAAATAAAGAGACTGCCTTGGCCCTTTAATAGGACATAAAATTAGGTAGGTGGAGTAAACAGAACAGAATGCTGGGAGAAAGAAGCTGAGTCAAGGAGTTGCCATGATTCTCCTACCGGACACAAACGCAGGTTAAGATCTTCCCTGGTAAGACACCTCGTGGTGTTACAGGGATATTAGAAATGGGTTAGATCGGTATGTAAGAGCTAGCCAATAAGAGGCTGGAACTAATGGGCCAGGCAGTGTTTAAAAGAATACAGTTTCCGTGTAATTATTTCGGGTATAAAGCTAGCCGTTCGGGTGGCTGGGTGGTGGGACACAGCCCCGCCGCTCCCTACTACAACATAGGTAATGTGGGATAAGAATTCAGGGGAGGAAATGACTGCCTTTGGGTGAAGTCTGGGGTATAGCAGGAGCTCCTCCCACTCCTTCAGCCAATAGCCGCTGAGATACCAGCCCATTGGGGTGTGGTCTCTCTCCCTTTAAAAAAGCGGCCACTTCCCTCTCCTCTCTCTCTTACTTCCTGCTCTGCTTCCGGCGACTAGACTCCCTTACTGATTGCGCAGAGGGCTGTTGTCTGGGATGGTGATCTGTTAGTTTTTTTCCCCTTTAAATAAATAACCATTCTATTAATCATAATTCCAAACTGGTGTGGGATTGCTTGTGACTTACGCCTTCGCCTTCACTGGGGAAGGCCTCACATGAGGTTATGGCATTTGGAATGGATAAGGCTATCATTTAGGGTTACAGTTTTGGCACTACTGGGGGGACAAGATGATGACAGAGGCACAATGGGTGATGTGGGAGTCCCCTCTGTGTGTTGCTTATATTGATTAATGAATAAAGAAACTGCTTTGGGCCTGTTGATAGGGCAAAACTTAGGTAGGCAGGGAAAACAAAACTGAATGCTGGGAAAAAGAAGGGTAGAGTTGGAGACACACCATGGATCTGCCAGAGACAGATGCTGGAAATTTTACCTGGTAAGCCACTGCCATGTGGTGATACATAGATTAATAGAAATGAGTTAAGTTAATATAAGAGTTAGCAAATAAGAAGGTAGAGGTAATGGGCCAAGCAGTGATTTAATGAATACAGTTTCTGTGTGGTTATTTCGGGGCTAAGCTAGCCGGGCGGCCAGGATGAACAAGCAGCCCCTCCTTACAACAAATGGGAAATTAAAATTGTCTAGAAGGTATCAATTGACTTAACCGAGACTGAAATCATGATTATAACAGAGCTGGCTTTACTAGAGAAAAGCTACAGCAATGCATGGACCCATCGAAGAATTCTACAGTTCTGTTGATCTAATAAGAGATCCTATAGTACATTATTATTCAATAAATATAAGGAATATACAAAGTCTGACTATTTACTCTAAGTATGTTTTTGAAATTTACTTAGAGGCTTTTTTTGAAAAAGAAGAAATGAAATTAATAGCATTAAATGTTCATTATATGCCATTGTATTATTTTCCATCCTCCCTGCCATCCTCCAATCCTGCACATGGCTGTAGTAGGCACAGCGATGCATGCCATACAGCACAGTTCTACTGGCTTGCCTTGATAGATGGTTTAGGGATACTAGCTTGTCCAAGCTAGACCAGCACTCCCACCTATATTTGCTTAGAAGTAGATCAGACCAACACCAAAATGATCCTTGAAGATTCATTATTTTGGATTTTTTTTAAGACAAAAACTAAGTGTTGCTTTTCATTAATTCCTCAGAATTATAACTCACTAAAAAGTAAGTAATAGTACTAATACACTTAACTCAGTCACTTCTAACTGAATCACGTTTCTTGTTTATCTTACACCTGTATACTCGGGGTGTAGGAAATGAACATGTGTAGTGGCATTTCAATTGTATTTAAATAAATAAAGACTGCTTGAAGATGGGAAAACAGTCCCACTGGTCAGCCTTATAGACCAGGTTATGGTAATACACACTTTTAATTCCAGTAGCCACAATAACACACACCTTTAATCCCAGTAGCCACAGTGACACACACTTTTAATCCCAGTGGTGCATGCCTTTAATCCCAGCCCTAGGAAGGAATATAAGATGGGGGCAGGCAGCTCTCTCACACACGGTCTCATTCTGAGAATACTGGAGGCAGGACCACCATTTCAGACTGAGGTCGAGGTTAAGAGCCAGTGGATGGCTGTTTTTACTTTTCTGATCTTCAGGTTGAATCCCAATTTCTGACCCTGAGCTTTTATTAACCATGCTTCAAACATGTGACTTGTACTACTGGAGATAGTAGATTCACAAATTATGGTTGTGACTTTTAAGGGCAGTGGATGATAAAACAAACAAAACAAAATCTACCCATCTAGATCTTCCAGCAGGCCTGTTGCTTCCTATTTGGATAGACAGAAGTGTTCCCAGCCTGGTGGCAATCTGTGCTCTGTAATCTGAGCAAACTGAACTGACAACTGGTATCCTGTGAAACAGTTACATTTCTAACACATTTGTCTGCCAACTATATAAATGTTTACCTTGCAAATCGTTAAATTTATGCAATATAGAAGTTGTTCTAGCTTTAGAAATCTTAAAAACATGTTCTTACTGCGTTTATTCACTGTATGTGTGTGGAGGAGGTACACATGTGGAAGGAGGTGGTTCTCTGTACCATGTAGGTTCTGGGATCAAACTTCGGTTGTCGGGTTTTAGTTACAGAGCCATCTTGTCAGTGCTAATTTTAGAAATCTCGACCTGTCAATTATAATTCATATCTTGGAAATAAATATTTAATATAATAATGATAACTGTCTAAGTCCCTGATACCCAGAATTAAATTGCCCATAGTTTTAAAGATCTATCATTACAGTTTAACCTATTCATAAATTTTTGTGAGGTGAAATTGCAGAAGTAAATTTTTATGTCCTTGTCTCAGTGATGCAATAATCTCTCCCCATCTCCGTCTACACAACCTCACATGCCACGGTGCTTAAATGGGTAGATCTGTATAGGGTAAGAATGAATTATAAATTATATTTTCTCACATGAACTATAGAGGTAAACATTTTCCTTACCAGAATGGTATTTACCTTTTTAGTGGTTAATGTTCAATGAATAGCTAAAAACCCACAAAAATTAGCTTACTCCCCTAAGCCCCAATAGTTATGGCAAATTGAAAAAAAAAATTCTGAAGGACAACTAAAATGTTACTTGGGATAGTTTTGTATTCAGCTGGGTTGAATTCTGGCTCTAAGTATTAGTTTCATGAAATTTGGAAAGTGATGTGTTGTTTTGTTGTTGCGCCCTCCCCCCTTCCATTTTGAGACAGGCTCTCACTGTATAGCCCTGGCTGTCCTAGAATCCACTGTTTAGACCAAGATGGCCTCAAACTCATAGGGATCCACCTGCTTCTGCCTCCAGTGCTGGGACTAAAATGCATGCATTGTCACGTCTGGCTTATGGGATTTATTTATAAAGAGACTATATTAGTTCATACTTTTCATAACAAAAAATTCCTGATGCAGAACATTTGTGAAGAAAAGAGGTTTACTTAGCTGTTCTGGAGGTTCACTGGTATGGTACCAGTCAGCTCTTGTGGGGACTGCATAATAAGTGGTCTCACTCACTACAATAGGAACAGTGTAAAAGAATGAGCACACAATAGAGCAGAAAGGTGATGTGGGGAGTCCCTCTGTATATGTGTTGCTTTTATTGGTTAATGAATAAAGTTGTTTCGGCCAATAGCTTAGCAGAGTAAAGCGAGGCAGGAAATCCGAACAAAGAGAGTAGGCAGAGTCAAAGAGACACTATGTAGCCACTAAGGGAGAAAGATTGCCAGAACATTACCTGTAAGCTACAGCCTCATTGCGATACACAGATTAATAGGAATGGGTTAATTTAAGATGTAAGAGCTAACTAAGAATACGCCTAAGCCATAACATAGTTATGTGTAATAGTAATTAACATAGTAATTAACATAGTTTCTGTGTGATTATTTGGGTCTGGGCAGCCAGGAAACAAAAGCACAGTTTCCATTTACAGGAAGCCAGAGTAATTCAGCTGGGCTCCTTTGTAACTGTTCTTTAGAAAGCATCAAGTATCCTATGAGAGCTACTTTAATTTCATTGAGAAAACTCTGTGACCCAAGGATGTGCCCTAAGGGTTCACTTCCTTAAAGATGCTAGCATCTTCTATATTGCCAAACTGGGGTCAAGCTTCTAACACATTAACCTTTAGGAGAAACAAATCATATCCAAGTCACAGTGAAGGGGCCACTATCTTGGTACATTGGGCTGTTGTTGTGATTCAATGAAACTGGGCATAAATGTCAAACACAAGCCAGATACCTACATAATCTTTCCTCAGAAAGACTTTCGGGGGGGGGGGTGAGGAACAGGCTTCTCCAAACAGAATGGCAGTTTGGCCATCAGGTAACTTAGCTTCTAAAGTAACTGGATGGTCAATTAGGACAGTATCCTTCAGTCACAAAGATACAACAAAGACACAGAAATGCACTGAGAACAGAAACATCCTCATATAAATATAAATGACCTAAGAGATCTAAGGAATAAAAATGGTCTTCTGCTTAGGTTCAAAAGGCTGCTAAAATAATTCCATCTAAATAATCAATACACTTAAGGTTTCCTCTTTTTAAATTTGATTAAAGCCTTATTAATGCTTTGACTTGAAACAAATTTAAACTTTATGCAACCATTCTAGTGAAATAAAATGCTAAGAAAAGTAGGTGAAGGCTGGGGTTGTTATGGAAACAACAGCATGGAATACTCATGTCCTTTGAAATTTTTGTCTGAGAGACAGCTCTAAATCTGAGTCACCAAATCAACCTTCACCTTTACATATTAACAGTATACTTGTGGGAAGTGATTCGTATACTACATCTGTGGGGAGACTTAGGGAAAGATATTTTTAAATATGGTTTTCTTAAAAAAAAACTTTTTATCTTGAAATCATTTCAGGAATAACAGAAAAGTTACAACTTTTTTCTATCTATTCTGAGCCATATTTCCTGACCAGTGTTTCATTACATTTGCCTTTCTCTTGCATATTTTTTTCCTGAATCATCTGACAGTAACGCACAGGCTACTTAAATAGTCCCTAACAAGGACATTCTCTCAAATAAGCCACCCTCCTTCTTTTAGTAAACCTGCTTATGTTAGAGTCACCATTTGGCTCTAGATTTTATTTTATGAATAGTTTACTGTGTGCATGTATGTGTACTATGTTCATGTCAGTTGCCCTTGTAGAGCAGAAGAGGGCTCAAGTTCGTAACTGGAAATCTGGAAGCAGAGTTGTGGACAGTTCTAAGCCACTATATAGTCCCAGCTGCTGAGAACTGAACCCAGATTCTCTCCAAGAACAGCTAACACTTTTAATCACTGAGTCATCTCTTCATCATCTTGGCTTTCTTATCTCAAAAAACAAAGAAAAAAGACCACTTTCTCTCAAGGCTCAAGAAAGTCTTTTCCTCACCTTGTTACAGGAAGATTTTGAAGGTATGGGGCAAAGGCCTTGGGCAGAAATGACTCCTCTTCTCTAGAAGTGATGAAGTAAAGTGTTTACCATCATAGAATTATAATGGAAGAATGTGGATTTGTGGAGATGATATAGCAGTGTGAAATGTCCTCTGAAGAAGCTGTATCTACAGTATATATCCTATAGATTGCTTGCTTGACCTGGACTTAACTAGAACATAATTATTGGGAGATGGAATGCTGCAGGTCCATAATCAAAATCTATGGATGTTACAAGCCCCTTTTCGCCAGCTGTCTTAATTTCTATATCTGGCCTAACATCCTCTTAGTTTATCAGTTTTAAGCTTCTCAGGATGTGTCTTAGTTAGGTTTAGCAGCACCCCATCAATCCAAATGCCAAGTATATTATAACATCTGAAATCTACACAAGAAATTTGTCCCCAACGTGTTGTGATTCACTTGCCTGATGTTTCTTATCAATGTAAATAGTATGTACACTAATTTATGACTTTCCTTTTTTGTTCTGTGACTGTAAAAGTTTTCTGTAACCGCTTCCATGATGGAATATATCATTCAGAGTAATGGAAATCCATGTTCCAGGTCATTCATAGTTGATCCAGAGCAACCTAGTCTCATACTTACATCAACAGTAGAACAGAAAGCCAGCTGTGGGCCACTGTGTGGGGTTTGCAGAATGCCTCTGATGTTTGCTAACTGGGCAGTATTTTCTCTCTGACCTAGTACATGTGGGTAGTAAGGTGGATACCACTTAATTGCATGAACCCTGGCAGTAGCTTTAATACATTCCTGAACCACCTATCACCCAGCTCTGCATCCAGCATCTGTGTATGACTCAGAAAGAGTCATCTGGTAAAAAAAAAAAAATTTTGTGGGAAGGTGCTACTGTGCTTTGAAAAGCATGTTAGTTCCGGAGTTGTTCTTGGCTCACCGTGCAGTAAAACATCTTAAGAAATAGATAAATAGATAAATACCTAAAAGTAAATGCTTTTACCTCTTTAGTTTTCTCAACAGCAATTTTTTGCATGTATTATTGTGTACATGTGTGCATATGTGCAGACCAGAGGTCATGTGTTTGTGTACATGTCTGTGTATGCGTAGGCCAGCGGTCAGCACCAGGTGTCTTCTGCTGTTCTTCATCTTCACCTTACTTCCCAAGATACCTGGATCTCAGTCACCTGTCCAGAGACAGGATGGCCAATGAGCTCTAGGAATCTGTCTGTCAACACGCCACCCCAAGTCCTTGTTGCTGACATTACAGATGCCTACCACCATTCTTGGCTCTTACACAGTGCTGTAGAGCAAACTCCGTTTTTTCATGCTTACCTGGCAAACACTTTACCCACTGAGCCATTTCCCAAGCCCTTTCAACAGCCCTTAAAAATTAAAGTAAAGGCCATGTGGTGGTGGCACACACCTTTATGTCAGCACTCAGGAGGCAGAGGCAGGCGGATCTCTATGAATTCGAGGCAGCCTGGTCTACAGAGTGCGTTCCAGGACAGGCTCCAAAATTACACAGAGAAACCCTGTCTCAAAAAACAAACAAACGAATAAATAAATTAGAGGTGGGGATGCAGATCACTGCTGGAATACTTGCTTAGCATGTTTAAGGCCCTGGGTTTTGATCCCTAGCACTGCTAAAATACAAAATAAATTTTAGTTTTAAACAACTACATTATGAAACTACCATTTTCCCTATCCTATATGAAAGAAGAGACTTAAAAAGAGGGCATGAAGTCCAAACAAAATGTTTAATTTGAAAGTTCACTGGAAGCTGAAACAATAGCACTGAAAATTAAACATCAAATCAAAAGAAAACTTCATTTCTGGACTGCCCTTTGTTTGGTCACTATCACTTCAAACCTAGGTTGTCCAGAATATCCGCTGTTTTCTATTTACCTCTTCATCTTTATGGCTACCTCTCTAAAACTCTTCCATTCTCAGAGATATCCAAAGCCATTTGATTCCATTTTTTTATCTCCATAATCACTAACTAGTTTAGCTGTCCATTCTCCTCTCCTATTTCAAGTCTTCCCCTTGCCTGATAACATCCTTGAATCTACTCAGCTCCAATATACTGCTGATGACCTGCTTCATGCCAGGAACTATGCCAGGCACAGATAAAAAAGCACCTGCCTCTCATGAGATTGTGAGAAGCATTATCAGTCTTATTTACAAAATAATAAAGTACTTGTAGATGAGCCGAGACAAATTTAGACCCTGACATGGCTATGCTGCCAAAGGGAGGCCTGGTTAAGACTCAACTCCCACACTTAGTCTCCCTTAAAGAGAGACTCTGATGACCGCTTTTGTTAAAAAAAACAAAAACAAAAACTTCATAGTCTCTATGTTTCCCAGGCGCTCCCTAAAGCTTTTATTCTTGAAAGTTTTCATTTATCACCTCTTTAACACACTATTTGCTAGTTCCCCCAAAGAAGCGACTTTCCCTCAGTAGCAGTGCAGTTCTTTGCACTGAAACTCTGACATACTCTGAGCTGCTAGAGTGACATACAATGCACAGGAATGCTGGTCTATTTCTCTTGACAAAAAGGATCATAAAATGAATTATACCTAATAGTGTTACTTCCTCCTCATTTTTAGTGTCTTAGATTAGCTTGATTTAAGTAAACAATATTTTAACATAAATTCTTACTCCTTGACCGAATTTCATAATCATATCAGAGTGTAGAAAGCTGAGATAGAGAATTTTGTCCCTTATTTTTAACTAAGATGAACTTTTTAAGAGTGAAAATATTATGGAGGGTTTACTATTTATTAGAGCCAAAAGACATTTAACTTATGTAAGAAGCCAATTATAAAATGTTACATATGGTTAAAATTTCAGCAACTCCCCACTGTATTCTCAAATGTTATCGAGCTGAACTAAACCAAAGTTTTCATAAAAGACTGACATTTTCAAAAAAGCTTTATTTGCTTTAATCTTTCTTTTCCTTTTGATAAGATTAAGACTGCAAATGGCAAATGGTTAAATAGGCACACCAAAATTCCACCTGCCAGGCATGTGGTCTTAAGTAAACACACCAAAATGCCAAGTCCTAGGCATCTGGCCTAATGTATTCAGAAGTCTGTCTGTCTCAGCTCAAATGTTCTCACTTAAAATTTCAGTTTTTCAGAGTCCTTTTAAATTCTCTGTAGGCATTGTCAATAGTGTGTAGACAGATCTGGAAATGTAGATTTTTATTCATTATTATCCAACAAGGCTTCTGCAAGTCTCCAAAACTAAAAAGGAAGTGAAGACAGTTCAATGTTAAATCACACCAAGTTACTTATTTCAGCAATGCTGAATACACTCATGAGGTGTTCTTTTGATGCTTTTAGTACTGCCAGAAAGAAAACACTACATCACTAGGTACTACATTTGTAAGATTTGCACATGTTAAAAACAGCTCTTCCCAAAAGCAATATTGAGCAGTAAATCTCATTTGGTAGAATTCCTCATCCTAAAGATTTTTATTTGCTTAACAGAGATGGGAAATATTCAGGGAAGAAGAAAGATCAAAGTATGACTAAAAGTCATCCTGAAACCCTAAAGGTCTGGAAGAAAAACTACTAAGGGTACTCAGAGGTTCCTGTCCAGAGAGCTACATTTAGTCTTCCCAGAATAGTTACTGAATATGCAGAACAAAACCAATCAAGGCACTTAATGAAAATTATCATACAAATATAACTATAACACTCCAGCAGTGACAAGTATTTAGCAAACAGGTTTGTGCTAGTAGGATATGATGACACTGGTACAGAGGGAAAGTTCTGAAATACTGGAAAGTGAGGGCAATCTATAAAGGGGAATGATTAGTTGGTAAGAGAAGAACTGAGCTCCAAACAAGATAACAGAATAAAACTCAGATACCAGCAAAAGAGGTCACTATCAACCTTAGACTGAAGAACAGAGGTAAGGAGTAATATTAGGGATTGAGCATCAAGTAGAACCTGGAATGGTGGTACTGTGAGAAGCATGGGCCAAAGAAGATAACCCAGTTGCCAGACAGGCTCAAGGTTAGAGGAAGAACACCCTCGTCTCTCTGGTTCACTCTCATTCACCCATCATCTACAGTTAAAAGCTACTGACATTGAAAACTTGAAATAACAGCTGTCTGGGGTCAGCCCTTTCCATGAATGAACCAGGACAAAAGTCCAGGAATTCAACAACAGCAAGCAAGCTAAGGCCTGGCTGGCACAAGCAGACTTCTGAAGACTATAAATGTGTATGGAAAAACAAGTGTCACACAATTTAGGAAGGGTGCACAATTATTAGAGATGTACTGCACAGGATGACGCCAGTAAGAAGGACTGAAGCCAGCATGACTGAAGATGAGAATGGAAGAAGAGAGGGCAAGACTAGGCTAGACAGGTCATCTTCTTGGCAATATCAAGGAGTTAGTCCTTATCTTTAAGGAATCATACAAGGGCTTTGATCAGGCAATGGGACACAATAATTTCTGTCAATTAGATCTTAAAGATCATAAATCAGCCTTCTCTTTCCTTCCAGAACTTTCACTCACTGAATTGTAAACAGTATAAGAAACATATTAATATTTGTATATCAGCATGTGTGTAGCTTGCAGTGACAAAGACTTCTTAACTCTCTATTAGCATTAATTATCAGTGGCATGAGATTTCTCTTCATAGTTTCACAGACTGAGTTCCCTACTCAGTAGTACCTGGATTTACTACTCACCTCACTATCCTTTCCATTGATAACACTAGTTTCTCCCCATATATTTATCTTTACATAGTTATTTCATGGGGTTAGTTGTGGCAGGAATAGTAACAACATCAAGATTAGCATACAAAAGAAGTCAGCTGGCAGAGGATAGGAAACATACAAGTGATGTGGGAGTGATTTCTTATTAATAAAGAAACTGCCTAGGCCCCTTGATAGGCCAACCCTTAGGTGGGTGGAGTAAACAGAACAGAATGCTGGGAGAAAGAAGCTAAGTCAGTGGGTCGCCATGATTCTCCCACTCCAGACAGATGCAGGTTAAGATCTTCCCTGGTAAGCCAGCTCGTGGGCTACACAGATGAATAGAAATGGGTTAGGTCAATATGTAAGAACTAGCCAATAAGAGGCTGGAACTAATGGGGCCAGGCAGTGTTTAAAAGAATACCGTTTCCATGTAATTATTTCAGGGCATAAGCTAGCCATGTGGGTGGCTGGGTGCTGGGGACACAGCCCCGCCGCTCCTACTACAACATGCAAGAAACAGAGTACCATGAAAACAGCCTAAGACGTACAAATGCTAGAGAAGACGGGGTTGGTGAACTTCTACAAAGGGCCTAGCCCTGTTAACCCAATGCTTTTGGGTATATGCCTTTTTCTAGCTCATTAGCAGCACTCACTTCTTGAATGCCTTCCCTACACCCTCTATTTCTGTTTACTTTTTTAAAAAAAAAAGTCATCAAATAGTCAAACAGGTTTGTTTTCTTGTGAGTTAGCTACCTAAAAACCATTCACAATTCTATTCTTCAGTTGGTAAAAGAGCTTACCATGATATACAGAGGATCTGAATCTGACCCCAATATCCACATTAAAAGCAAGCAAGCAAACAAACCCCTATGGGAGAATGCTCTTGTGCACTGTAAAGATTTGTCACTTGTATTGGTTTAATAAAATGCTGACTGGCCAGTAGCCAGGCAGGAAGTATAAGCAGGGTGACCAGACAAGAAGAATTCTGGGAAGAGAAAAGGCAGAGATGCAGTTGTCATCCAGAAGTAGAGGAAGCAAGATGAGAAAGCCTTACTGAGAAAAGGTAGTAAGCCACGTGGCTAAACATAGATAAAAATTATGAGAGAATTATGGGTTAATTTAAGTAGTAAGAGTTAATTAGTAATAAGCCTGAGAAATAGGCCAAA
This sequence comes from Microtus ochrogaster, assembly GCF_000317375.1. Taxonomy (NCBI): domain Eukaryota; kingdom Metazoa; phylum Chordata; class Mammalia; order Rodentia; family Cricetidae; genus Microtus; species Microtus ochrogaster. The sequence continues at coordinate 86,805,578 of NC_022015.1, forward strand.
CAGTTTATAATTACTATAAGCCTCTGTGTTTATTTGGGACTGAATGGCTGTGGGACCAGGCAGGACAGAAATTTCCATCTACAAACAAGAAGACGGGATGTGTTGGCACACACTTGTAATCCCAGTGCTGGGGAGGCAGTGACAGGTAGATTCCCTGGAGCTCACTACTCAATGAGCAACCAGTTTAGCCTACTCAGTGAGCTCCAGGCCAGTGAAAGATCCCACTTGAAAAAATGAAGGTGGACATCCCTAGAAGAACAAGAGGTCAGCCTCTGGTCTCTACCAACACTCGCATGCACACATACCCCCCCCCCCACAGGTTTCCCATACTATATGACTTAGTTCTGCCAATGTGCTGTTAGATGAAAATACCTGGACATAGTGTCTAAAAAAGCATTTAAGGAGGAGATGCAGGTAAAGTACTTGTTGAAAAAGCAGGAGGACTTGAGTTTGCCCAGAACCTGCATAAAGCAGGTGTAGCACCAAACTCCTGTAATCTCATGAGATGAGAGACAGGGACAGAAGAACCCCCAGAAGCTCATAGGCGGTTACTCTAGCACATGCAGCAGTGGTGAGAGGGGGGGATGGGTAGTATGACATCCCAAACTGCCCTGTACTCTGTGGCACACATATGCCTGGACTACCAGTTATGCTCACTCGAGTGTGCACTCTCTTCTCTCCTCCCCGACACACCCCAAAACAAAATAAAAACTATAATGTCACATTGCCTGATGCCTATCACTGATCTGCCTTGGACTTCATTATTTTTCTTGCAAAATGAATACTTAGGAGTACATCAGACATCATACAATCACGGAAACAAGACTTCATACTAAGGATGACAGCCAGAATCCTTGGTTACAGTATTGTAAAGCTCTAAAACCTCAAAAGCACATTAAACTCTGGAAGAGACAAGTGGAGCAGACTTGTAATCCCAGCTTCCAGAAGGCTGAAGCAGGAGGACAAGTTTAAGCCCAGCCTTAAACAGATGTTATCACAAAATAAAAACTTAGAGGGTAGAAGGTAAGCTCAGCATCTGTGACACCCTGGGTTGAATCCCCAGTGCTAGGGCAAGGGAGGTGGGTGATTTCCTTTGATGCTGCATATTCACTGCAACTAATGATCAAATTTACTGAATAAATTTCAACAGTAAAAACGTACTTAAACTTGAAAATTGTATTTATACATAGGTAGACCATTAAATGATTTAGCATATCTGTTTTTTGATGTGAGATTTAATATTCAAATTTCCAATATGTCACAAAGTATCAAAGTCTATTCCTAATGTTTTATATTGCCTTGGAAAATAGTAATTTGCCTTCTTAAAATTATTAAATACACAGAACTTCAGTTTATTGGTTGCAGATACTATTGTTGACATTTTCAGTACCTGGTATAATTAGTAACCAAAAATTTTTTCTTGAAAACTACCTATGACATATGCTAAGGCCTAAAATAATGATTCAAAATTAAAAGTCTTACTAACCTTTGCTGTAAAATATTATAGCTGTCTAATCTCATATCTTTGAAAATAAAATAAAGGAAATTGAAAATGCCAGCAGCAATGGCAAGTTATGAGCAACTCAAAGTCAAAATTTAACCAGACAAAATAATAATGCTTTCTCATACAGTTATTTATTTCAGCACAAATTCTAAAACTGGTTATTTCATTCCTTGGAGAAGCTACTTTAAATTTATTAAAAATGAAAACTTAAAGTTGGGGCAGGAATAATGACCAGAAAGAGAGGGAGGGAGACAGATATATATATAGGAGAGAGAGAGAGAGAGAGAGAGAGAGAGAGAGAGAGGGGCGCCTCATAGTTGCCTGGCTTGTTAGTATAGCTAAAACATGAATGCCAGGTTCAGTTAGATTCCCTGTCTCAAAACAGGGTAAGGTAGGTGACAGAGAAAGATAATTTATAGGGAGCTCTGGCCTACATGCCTACACACACACACCCACACACACCTACACCTATACACACACACCTACACCTATACACACACACCTACACCTATACACACACACCTACACCTATACACACACACACCTACACACCCCCACACACCTACACACACACCTACACACACAGCTACACACACACAGCTACACACACCTACACACACACCTACAAACACACACCCACACACACCTACACACACACCCACACACACCTACACACACAGCTACACACACAGCTACACACACAGCTACACACACCTACACACACAGCTACACACACCTACACACACAGCTACACACACACACCTACACACACACACACACTTGTAGTCTTCTATTCTAGCACATTCACAGTCTTCAACAACTCTTACAACTTTCTCAATCCAGCACCCAACCTCCTTTGCTAGCTTAATTCCATTTCTATTTCCCACTCAGGTCAAAATTATTCCATTCTTTCCAAGGACATTGTATCCCACCCACTTTTAAATTTAAGGGTGCTCCCAACAGTAAGATCTAAAGAGCATCACTTTCGAAATCCTGCTTCTTGGAGCAGTCGTCAAGCTCTGGCGACAGCCAGCTTCACCTTCCTGGTTTACTGGCAGCTCCTCCTCTACCGTCTCACACTCTAGCTGACACCAGTCCCACAGGAACAGTACCTCCTTGTCTTCCGCTGCTTCTGCAGCATTAGAAACAGTGCCCAGCACAGAGCAACACCGTTCATAAAATGCTGCTGAGTTAATAAATGAACTCACAAGCCTTCTGAGGCATTCAGTAAATCTACTTCATTCTGGGGCTGGGGCAATAGCTCAGTCAGTAAAGTGTTTGCCTCTGCAGCATGAGGACTCCAAGGTAGATGTCCAAGAACCCATGTTTGTTTGGTTTTTGTTTTGTTTAATTTTTTTAAATCAAGCCTGGTCACATGAAAGAGGAAAAGATAGGTGGATTTCTGAGCTCACTGGTCAGCCAACCTAACCTACTTGGTGAACTTCAGGCCAGTGTGAGACCTTGTCTGAAAAAAAAACAAAGGTAGATGCATCTAAGGAATTCCATGGAGCTCTGGCTTCTTACATGTGAATTCACATGTACACCTACACAATACACAAATTACAACCTCTGATTCTTTACCTGAAAAAGCACTAACATTTTTAAAAGAAAGCTGAACAGATTGCTCGTTCAGTCTGCCCGATCCAGCTCCAGGTGATCTACTTCACTCGTGACGGTGCTGCTGGTCACTGTTCCGACAACACCTGTCTGCTTACGAGCAACAGCAACTCTAAGAACGAGGAAGCACTAAGAAAGGCATGCTCACGGAATAAATCTTACACGAATGCAAAGCTACCCATTTTACCGTCTTAATAGAACTCCTTTGTTTTTCTTCCCAAACACCACTGCTCAACTCAAGTGTGCAATGAACATTTGCTTCTCTGTCATAGGATCCAAAAATGAACAACCTGCAGAAAAAGACAGAACAGGCAGGGTACTGTACCAGTCATATGCAATAAATATCTCCTTTCTCATAATCACAAGGAGAAGCAATGTATTAGTCTATTACTATTTTAATAACAATAACAAAAAAAGAAACATTTGTTACACCCTCTAGTGGAAAAGCCAAGAAAGTAAGGCTCAAGTTAGAGGTTTCCCAGGCAGCTGGTGTTCGATGTTTTAAACAAACAGAACCATGTAATCATGAGGTAAAACAATTAGCCAGATATCTCTATGTTACAGTATGCAAGACAGAGACTTTCAAGAAAGACTTTTGGATTTAAAAGTGAAACAATTTGGAGAGTGATGCATACAGTACATATCATTTCTGTAAAATTTAATATGCAGAAGGGCACTACAATTGAGTATTTGCACGCATATTGATTTTACCACCAAATGTGACCCTAGTTAAATAATTTGCTTTCCCAATCTCTTTCCCTCTCTGGAAATTTTAGAATAAAAATAGGATTACTTATTTTTCTGGAAGAACTATTTTTAAAATTAACAGACAATATACATAAAGCATACTTAGTTTTTTAACACATAAAGTACTTAACATAGGGCTAAACAAACAATAAGTGCTCAATATTTGTTACTTCTTCCCTTTAAAAAAATGGTGGTCCTTGGACTTCCCACAGGGCAGGGAACCCTGATTATTTTTTGGGCTGACAAGGGAGGGGGACTTGATCGGGGGAGGGGGAGAGAAATGGGAGGCGGTGGCGGGGAGGAGGCAGAAATCTTTAATAAATAAAAAAAAAACAACTTAAAAAATGGTTATCAATGTTTTGCCTGCATGTCTTTCTGTATTTCATGTGCATGCCTGCTGCCAAGAGGGAGTAAGAGCCTCCAGAAGAAGAGTGACAGACAGTTGTGGGTGCTGAGAATCAAACCAGGGCCCTCTGGAAGATGAACCAGTGATCTTAATCACTGAGCCATCTCTTCAGACTCTTTCCCTATCTTGAAAACAACAGCCACAGAATAAAGAAAACACCTAGCCATGCTTAATATTCAGTTATAAAGACACAGCTCTAATTCTGAGATGACATAAAACTTTTATTACTGGATTAAAACAAGGGTATTATCCATAAGTCTAACTTCTATAATATGCACCCTCATAGTCAGATTGTAACCTGCCAGCTTGTCTCTGGAATGAGCTTATGAATAGCTTTAGCATTTACCAGCATTTTTGCCATTACTCTATTACTTTATCACTATGTAAAGAGCACAGGCAGGAATGAATAACAAAAGAAAAGTGGAAAAACACACCATGGACATTTGAGAAAATTGTGTCCTAAGTTTGGAGGCACTGGGCAAGCTCACCAGATCACAGTCATATCTCACGAACTGGGTTCATAAACTGAGAATCCCAAATAATTTTTGACAGTGGGGGACAAAGTTCCTAAATATAAATATTAAAGAATCTTTTAAAAAGACTTTAAACTTAGTGCCTAATAAACTATTACCAAAAAGAAGACAGGTCAAACACATCAAGAAATTCCTAACTTTATAAAATGGCTGACTTTTTAGAATAATCACAATTTTCATTCACTGGAGCTCTGCTGCCACCATCTGTTCAGAGAGTGAACTGCCTCTGGCTTTTCCAGCAAGCAGAGCTCCAGGCTCTAGACAGATGTGCTAATGGTCAGGAGTCACGAACCAGAGAGTGGAGCTCTTAGGATCATAAGCTATTTTACACTTTTTCATAGTGAATTCAAAATGTTTTAAAAATAACATAACAGCAAAAAAATTTAACTCAAAGTAGTCACATTATTAAATGTGAGATATAAAAAAATTACAAAACTCAAAAGAAAAACAAAATTTTGCCCTAGACTACATACACTATGCTTTATTATGACACAAAGTGTAAGTATCAAAATAAAAGAAAAAGACATAAAATTAGATTCACAAAAGGCTGGTATCTAGCTCAGTGGCAGAGCACTGCCTAAAACAGGTACAAGGTCGTGAAATAGGTCCTAACACAGAAATAAAACAACAAAACCTATTGTGAATTATTTTTATAATTCTAAGGGTACCATCACATAAATGAGACAATTCCCAGAACAGGAGCAAATATTTTCAAATGAATTTGATAAAGATCAAGTATTTAGGAGGAAAAAAGTTACAACATAACAATAAAAACTAAAATAACACAATTTAAGCACAGGCAAGAGAGGGGCTCAGTAATTAACCCCTTGCTGCCCTCTTGAAAGAACACCTGGATCTGGTCCCAGCACCTACATCTTACAACTATTTGTAATCCTGCTGTCCTCTTGAAAGAATACCTGGGTCTGGTTCCCAGCACCTACATCTTACAACTATTTGTAACTCCAACTTCAAAGCATCAAACCCTCCCTGGCCTCCACGAACGCTGCATGCACATGGCACACTTGTTATAAGCCAGGAGAATAATGCAACTCAAACCATTTCAAGCAGACTAGAGTAGCTATAATCTTTAAAAAGAACTGTTTTTTAAGAGGCGTTGGTGGGGTTATGGAGAAACCTGGATCTTCATATCTATTTAAATGTAAAATGGTACAGTCACTTTGAAGAAAAGTTTGTCAGTTGCTTAAAAAATTAACATATGACTTAGAAATTCTACTCCAAAGAAATATTATATGACAACAAAATAAGTACTAGAGCACTCTGCAATACGGATACAATGAAAGGTTGCTAAGTCAAAGTAACCATTCAAAAATGAACACATAGTTTCATTCACACTAAATTTTTAGAATAAGAAAACTTATAGACAAAACCCAGAATCATTACAGGAAGCCATGGTTCTGGACTGAGTTCCTCTATTAAGACCCCAAAGCACAAACTACTAAACCAAAATGAAGTCACTCCTGTTCAATGTCAATCATCTAAGCTAGAGAAATGGCTCCAGGAGTAGTTGCTTGAATTTGAGTTTAGACTCTCATCACTTACATGAAGAGTCAGGGATGGTGGCATGTGCCTCTATCACCAGTGCAGGGGTAGGAAGGGGAGACAGGCAGAACCTGGGGTTCACTGGTTCTCCGTGAAATATAGGAGGAGCTCCAGGTTGAATGACAGAAGTCTCAAAAACTAAGTGTTGAGTGATAAAGACACCCGACATCCACCCTACTCCATCCTACACACTTTACACAATGCCACATGATCAAATTGAAACTTTAAGTGAATGGATCCCTGAACAGGCCAATTTCAAATTCCAAAACAGATTTCAGCTGAGCTCTTTGGCTTTAACCTTGAATAAATGGAAAGAGGGAGGGAGGGAGGGAGGGAGGGAAGGAGGGAGGGAAAGAAGGAGGAAAGGAAGGAAGGAAGGAAGGAAGGAAGGAAGGAGGAACTAGAGAAGTGGTTCAGGGGTTCCAAGCACTTACTTTTCTTCAAGAGGCCCAAGTTCATTTTCCAGCACACACATCAGGTAACTCCAACTCCAGAACATCTGACACTCTTTTTGTGCCTACATGGAACACCCACACCCACTCTCACACACACATAAAAAAGAAAAAAAAAACTTAAAATAAAAAGTAACCTGATGTTAACTGAGGAGCTTTGCTCACTATTGTTTTTCTGTTCCAATTTTACAAAACCCACTGTTGAGCTAGTGTCGAGTGTGCATGCTCATGCACTTTACAGATTGGGGGTTATGAATCAGGGGTCTCTAACTCCATTTAGCACACTTTTGCTTTCTGACCAGGGTAAAACTAGAAGAGAATGAAGCTCGACTGCACAAAGGCATGAGGTTATGAGCGTGCACAAGGTGAGCTTCTGAAGATGAATGGAAGCTACATTAAGAGACTGACCGTACACTTTAGATGATGCGTGCTACCTGGATTGCATATCACGGACCCAGGATGGGTCTGAGCTAGGTCCTCAGCATATGCCTTAGCGTCGTATAGTTTGGTATTCTTTTGAGACTCAACAGTGGAAGTTGTTTCTGACTCTTTTTGCCTGCACTTAGAACTCTTTTCCTCCTACTGGGTTGAGGGTTTGGGCCCAGTCTTACTAGAGCTTGTTAGGCCATGTTCAGTGGATAGCCCTGGGAGGCGTGCTTTTTTTTTTTTTTTATCGGAAAGGGAACAGTGGATCTGGGGGAGAGAGGGTGGAAAGAAGGAGTGGAGAGAAACTATGGTTAGGATGTAATATATAAAAGAACAAAAGTCTTTTTTTTAAATAAAAAAGATGTTTTAAAGAAAAAATAATGGGTAATCATACCAATAGATAATTACTTTTCTGAGACAGGATAATAAAATTTGTCAAGTACTATTATGTTCCATTATAATATTGAGACAAGATAAATTTCAATAAAATATAAAGTGATTATCTGACATAGATGTAAAAGGCTGTATTAAAAGTATAGAACAAAATAAATGCCAAATGAAAATCATTAAAATGTTAAAAGATATTATCATAAGTGTTTAGCATCATTCTTTTTTTTTAAATATTTATTTATTTATTATGTATACAATAGTCTGTCTGTGTGTATGTCTGCAGGCCAGAAGAGGGCACCAGACCTCATTCCAGATGGTT
>NC_022015.1:86813646-86842988 GCF_000317375.1 Microtus ochrogaster
GTAGACCAGGCTGGCCTCAAACTCACAGAGATCCGCCTGCCTCTGCCTCCCGAGTGCTGGGATTAAAGGTGTGCACCACCACCGCCCGGCAAGCATCATTCTTAAAAATGAAAAATTTAACCATAAAAGGGGCTATTTTTCCTGTATAATAGTCTTGGAGGATTCACAAATAAATGCAAAGTAGAATTTTAACACCTAAATTATCCCCTTTTATAAACGAATTTTGAAATTCTGTATGAACAGGTTTCCATGAGGAACTAAATATTTTACCACAAATATGCACATAAAGCTATTCAAAGAATGAATCTTTTTTTTATTTTTAAGATAAAATGGGCTTATATTTATGTGTTCTTTTATTTATTTCATAAAATTTATTATAAAGTTTGCAATTAAGTGGAAAAAAGCACATACCCTTTCTATTAAACTTTCATATGGAAACTGCTTCCCCTAATATGTGAAACAAAAACAATAATACAATTTTAAGACTTTCTTCACATAATTAAACACTTGTTCTAGGAGGATATCAGAATGGAAGCATGACTTGACTCTAAATCTCCCCCATAAAAGCCCTCAATGTAACCAGAAAACAAAAGCAAACACATCTATAGCTACGACAAAGCCATAAGCACTTTATGTGAGAGCGGTGAAACTCACAATACCGCAGTGACAAGAACAGCTGTGCTCACAGACAACAGAAAACACCAAGCAGACAGTAGCCTGCTTTGACGTAAATAATTAATCTTAAAAAAAATTATTAGTTTGTGACTTCTAGTCTACGGACACCAATCAACCTGATCCTATTTCAGGACTGTGGCAGCAGAAAAACAGTGGTAGGAATGAGCAGAAGGAAGTTTTAAGAATATTAAGTAAAAGGAGACACTGCAAAGCCAGCAGAGAGAACTGATAAACACAGCACTTACTATGCACCCTCAAGCTTGGATAGTGCCAGGAGAATGACGCTGGACTCCTTGTAGTGTGTTTTTGCACTTATATGACAAAGCAAGCCTGTAACTCTTTGAGATCTATTATAAGACTAAACAAATAAATCAAAATGTTGATGCTGTTGAGAGTTATAAAATATAAAATGGGAGAAGAGCCTAGGAAAGGAACAATTTCATGAGGATAGACTAGAAATGGACATATCAGGTAAGAGGCCCAGATTATGATGTTTCAGACGGGGAACAAGAACTCTGTCAGGGATGGGCTAGACACCCTGTGTGTTGCATCCTGGTAAAGAATGTGGCTGCCTTCTGCCAATATCCTGAGCACTTGAGCGAGTCTGAATTAAAAAACAATGGTCTGTTTTGTTTGGCATCGGGAGATGTCAAGACAGGAGAGCATTCAGGCTACGTCACGGTTATTGCTTTCTACTCTCATCCAAGTCTACAGTGAAAAAGAGCAAAAAGTGGGGCAGAAAGTTATAAGAAATGTGAGTTTAGTGAGGAAAATTGGGAGTGAATTCGAAGTTATAAATAAGAAAGGCTCAAAACTAGCTATAGTACCTAGTTATCACTAGCATGTTGAAGAGAAACACTGCTCTGCACTGGGACAGGAGGAAAGGGGCTCACTCATCAAAGACCCTGTCTTGTAAAAATATGGGGACATGCAGATAAAGGGGTTCTTTGCCTAAGAAACTATTTCACCAGGTCAGACACAAAGGTAATTGAAACTGTGTGGTCTAAGGGGACCAGGCTTCATCCCAGCTGAATGTGAAACCTGGCAGTGTGATCCACATGGCACTGGTTTCTCAGGAATGGCAGTATGTGGCAAAGTATCTGCAAAGAGGACACTGCCTGAAGCTGAAGGTGGACACTCCAGAATCACAGGTCATCTGCTGAGAAACGCTGAAGGCAAGGAGCAGAGTTGGCCTAGAAAGAAACCATCTGTGCTATACGTAGAAAAACTTGGGAACTGAGCTACCCAAGCCCTCTGAAGCCCAGACATAGTAAGGATTGATCAAAACATATATCCAGCATATGTTTAGCATCTGGGACGTGGTGAATCTGTCTAGGCGGAGGGCCTTACACTCTGAAGCATGCGCATGAAGGCCGAGGGATATTCTGGGTGTCATCCTCTATTGCCTGTCATCTTAGCTTTTGAAACAGAAACTCTCATTGAACCTGAAGTTCTTTTTCAGCTGAGCTGAGTAGGCAGCAAGCTCCCAGGATCTGCTTGCCCCTACACACCAATGAGGGGTTATAGGCTCATGCAACTATGCCCAGTTTCTAAGTGGGTGCTGGGATGAATTAAAACTCAGGTCTTTTTGCTTGCGTAACAATCACTCAAAAAAGACTTTAACTGTGGACATCTAGACAGTGTTGGATTAAAGTTAAAGACTAGGCGGGGCGGGGGGACTTTTGAAGTTGGACTGAACACATTTTGCATTGTGAGATGACCAGGAGCTAATGGAGACCAGAGGAGGAAGATTACAGCGTAAAAGTGTTGTGACTGAATGTCAAATTGACAAGAAATAGACTTGTGATTATTACTCTGGATCGTTAGATCTGACGGAATTTAGAATCTCCTTGGAAATAAACTATGGCCATGACTATGAGGAGTTCCTAGGTTAACTGACTAAATATGGGCAGCACCAGCCAATGGGCTGAGGGTCCTGGCCAGAGGAGAAAGGGAGTTGAACAATCTCATTCCTCTCTCTCTGTTTTTCACCTGCTAATGCAATGTGATTAGTAGCTTCACACTCCTGCCACATGCATGCCTTCCTCACCATGATGGACTGTCAACAAAAATGATCCCTTCCTTCTCTGCTAGGCTTCGATCACAGCAACAAGAACTGTAACTACTACAGACAGTGAGGAATTATAACTGCTGAAAACTACAGGTCTTCAGATCACAGCAACAAGAAATAAACAGGTAAGGGAGGTACAGGAAGAGAGAAGGGCAAAGCCTGTGGGCTTCTATGTCTACCATACTTAACATTGAAAACAACAAACTTTTAAAGGTGTATTTTTAGAACCCAAGAAAACAACACCCTAAAAGCTGCTGAGAGAACACAGGACTTAGAACAGAGCAAATGTGACTCAGTGAAGATCTGACCTGCACTAGCATCGTCCAGCTCAAAGGAGAACAGACTGCCCGGAATGGACTGCTGTGGAGTGCAGCACCCTCGTAACAAACTTTACTGATCATGGTTTTGTTTTTCAAAGTGTTGATAAAATTAGCCTCTCAATGTATCTATTACATCACCCTATATCTTTCACATAACAATATGATAAATCCCTCTTAGAACTGAGAGCCAGAATCATTTTCTCTTCAACATGTGCAATTTATCAGAAAATATGTGAACTTTAGGAAAATAACTACCTTGACTTAGTAGCTCTATAATGTATGCATATTTTAAAGCATGTCACAAAAGATAGACACACTTTGTCAGCTAAAAAAGTTAAAGTTAAAAAACAGTAAACTAAGATTCTTTAAGTTTCATTTGTAGTGGGGGAACTGATCTCTGTATAGCTGTTATTGAGGCAATTTAACTTCTTAACATATACATTTGAGGTCTTTTTTTTTCCTTTTGAGACAAAACCTATCTGAATAGGAAGTTCTATGTTTATATTAAGTAAAAAAGAATTCTATACTAAGGAACAATATAAGCTTTAATAAGAATGGGAGGTGGGCAGAGAAACAGTTCAGTGGTTAAGAGAAACTGCTGCTCTTGCGGAGGACCTGGGTTCAGTTCCCAGCACCATGTGGCAGCTGAGTGTCCCTAACTACAGTTCCAGGGGGATCAGAACCTTCTTGTGGCTTCTGCAATAAAGGTACTGCTTGGCCCTCATAGGTTAAAACATAGGTGGGAGGAATAAACAGAACAGAATGCTGGGAGGAAGAGGAAGTGCGCTCAGAGGCCATGCTCCCCTCTCCCGAACAGATGCCATCGATGAAGCTCAGACCCAGGATGGACGTAGGCTAGAATCTTCCCAGTAAGCGCACCTAGGGGTGCTACACACATTATTAGAAATGGGATAGTCCAGGTGCCAGAGTTAGCCGAGAAGAGGCTAGATATAATGGGCCAAGCAATGTTTAAAAGAATACAGTTTGTGTGTTGTTAGTTCGGGTAAAGTTAGCCAGTGGCAGGAGCTGGGTGGCGGAATGCGACCTGCAGCTGCCACAACACCCTACTACTCAAGTACTTATTTGTATTAAGAGTTAGAAATGAAAAATGTAAAAGTGGTAAGTAGTTGGTGGCATAAACAAGCGTCACAGGAATGCAGTTAAGGTCAGTGTACTGTATTTAGAATGCTGAGCAGATAATAAGGAGGTAGCTTTGGAGTGGACCAAGACAGGCTAGTTTCAAAAAGCATGAGGCAGTATGGGTCAAGAAGGCAGATGACAGACAGTAAGGAGCTGTCATTTAAGATGTCTAGGCTGAAAGTGGCAGGCTGTGGTCCAAACCCAGGCTCATTCTCTTTTATGTGGGCTATCAAAAGATTTTACATTTTTAAGTGGTTAAAAAACAATCACAGTGCTCAGTACATGCCACGCCCATCCATTTATACATTGCCTGTGACTGGTTCTGCACTGCACAGCAGAATTGGGGAGATCACAGTACCCTGACTTTCTGGAGGAAATTTTGTCAAATCCTCTCCTAAGAAGGCCCTTGTAGCTGACACACTATGAGTGAGGGCTGAAGAGAAGGCAGGAAAAAGAAGCTGGATAAAGAGGCTCGTGTATCAAGGAAAGATCTGGATGCCATCTAGGAGCAAGAAGGAAGGAAGCTACTGAGCTCTCAGTAGGAGAGTGACAATAGATTTGCAGTTTAAAGGTCATTCTGGCTGTCATAGTGGGAACCAAGTGTTAGGAATGAATGGTAAAGCTAGTGTAGTCATTGATTTAGGCAAGAAACGAACACAGCTTGGACTCTGCTGGTAAAACACTGAAGCTCAGAAAGACTACTTTCAAATGCGCAGGGTTGGTTCAAAGTCTGGGTTAGTCAATTCAGTGAGCATTTTTAATAATCACAATTCTCAAAACTACTATGCTAGGAATGCTCTTCAAAAGGAAAGGATAAAAATGTCACTACAGGAATGTGCATGTAAAAACAAATATTCCAAGTGTCTTTCTAAAGACACATTCTAAAATATGATTCATATTTTTGCAAACTGGAAAAGACTATTTTCATTAAATTTATGCTTTAACCATTTAATGTAAAAAAATAATACAATATAAACTAACATAAAAACAGAATGAGCAGTCCTAAGTACATAGCTATCATACTTTCTTGCCCACATGTAGTAAAGAGAAAACAAAGAACATACCTGCTACATTCTAACAATGTAACTTTCAGCCGGCCTTCAGTAAGTGCCCACTGTTGAATATGAATAAGTTCTTCATCTTCTTCAAATCCTTGCAAGGCTTGGTATGGAAAAAACGGCTTAAACCTGACAAAAGTAAAGATAAGTCTAAATTTCTGAATAATAATCATAGCTTGGAGCATAATGAATACCTGCCTGTTTAACAAAAGACTCAAACCAGTTAATAATGCATTAGCTCTACAAAACCTAAGTGTAACACCTGGAAGCAAGAGCGACTTCTCTGTGTCACCCATGAGTTGTGGCTTTGTGGACACCCTTACTGACAAGCCCAGGACACTCAGAGTACAGAAAAGGGTAATCCAAGAGGCCCTCAAGTTTTGATGGAGACAGATTCTTTGGATCAGATGAGAAGTTCCTACAATACATGGTCAAAATCCAGAATGCATGGTCAGTGGATACAAAATGATAGTGATTGGTACATAATAATAAAATAATAGTAGCAAACAGCAGCAACAGTAATTACTGTTATTTGCTGGCAATGGGAATTGCTTAATATGAGTTATCTTAATGTTCACACTCTATGCTGGGTGTTACTATACACTCCACTCTCCAGATAGAGAAGTTTAGAACGGTTACTAAAGGTGTAATTCAACTTTACACACACAGCAGGACCCAACCAGAATTCAAGCTAAACTTTATCAAAGCCCAAACTATGAAACATCTTAGCTACCTATGACTTACTGGAGCACTGTGTGGTTATCATTAATAATCTTTTTCTTATGGAAGTGCCTGAGCTTAGTTAGAAATTGGAGGAGTTTAAAAAGAGCAGAACATTAACTTCAACCACAATTCATACTCTTCCACTAAAGTACAGAACAAGAAGATGATAAAAACTTGGGTTGAAGCTCTGTGATTTTCAACCTACACTAGCCATGACATTTTCCTGTTCAGAAAATTTTAAGGTTTAAAAGAACAAGCAAAAACATCTGGGTGTGGTGACATACATCTGTAATCCTACCTACTAAAGAGGCTAGGGCCTCTTGATTATTTGAACCCAGAGGTTAAAACCAGCGTAGATTACACAGCAAGATTGATTCTAAGAGATTTTGTCAGAGATTCTCAGTCTCACATACAAAATCCATCACAATTCATTTTTCTTCTTTTGTTTTTTGTTTGTTTGTTTTTGTTTCTTAGAGACAGGATTTCTCTTTGTAACAGTTCTGGCTGTCCTGGAACTCACTTTGTAGACAAGGCTGGCCTCAAACTCACAGAGAGACACCTGACTCTACCTCCCAGGCATATGCCCACCACCATGCCCAGCCACAATTCATCTTTCTAATCATGCATCCGCTTAATGTAACAAGTCTTTTCTGTCTACGAAGTCACTGCTGGCCACTTAAGCCTTGCAATCTCCAGTATGGCCTCATCTCACAACTGCCTGTGCCTCTCACAAAGCAGAGTGCCTCATGCACTCAGCATTTCAGTACGGTTGAGCTGATTTATAAAACACAAACACTAAAAATTAAACACTTGGAGGCTATCAACAGTGTACTACGGTTTATCTGGAAGGACACTGATAGAAGAGGGGAAGTCCTACTTGCCAGTAAATGTGAATAAAGGAAAAATCTACTAAAGGAAGAAGTAGGAACATGGTCAATGCCCATTGCTTTATTCTGGTTTTAACTAGAATAAGAAGCAGAAACCCCCTCAGTTTCTCCAAAATTTTACAGTAATTTGCTTTTGAAGCCATTTGACTTAGACATACTCTAAATTCTTTGAGATTAAAAAAAAAGGGTCAGAAGTGAGATTTTTCATATTAATACAATGTTGTATCTGATAGCTTTGAACACATACGCCTTACAGCCTCTGAAGAACATATAAAAATCTATTAATGCTTTAAAAATTACAAATATCATTACATTCTCTAGAAACAATGTTAATATTCTAAGTTATTTAGTTAAATTACAGCTGTTCTAAGACTCTATCTCCTTGTCAAAACACATCACAATTCTCAGAGGAGCAAGAGTTAAACAGTATATGATATATAGTCTAATCTGAATTTATGAATACCTACAGTGTTTTGCTAAGAAAGCTTATGCATAAAATACATTAAAATCAGAAATATGCATTCCACTTAAGACGAATACACTGAAAAGGGTATAGCTGTCATTCAGCAAGCCAGTCAAAGAATAAGCCTTGTTGATACTCATGGGAGACCTGCCCTTCCTAAACAGAAACAGCGTGGGGAGTGAGAGAGGGACTGGGAAGAGAAGAGGAAAAGGAATCTGCAGCCAGCATGTAAAATAAACAACAACAACAAAAGTGTATAGGGTAGATGTTGGGTGGGAGGGATGGGACAGGACATTTGGCTTTCAAAACTGCTTAAGACAAAGCCTTTCCCTCCCCATAAGGAAGCCCAACAACAAAGCCGGCTGCTGCTCCTCTGTCTTTACCTTTCCACTCCACCATCTCCTGCCAACCTATCAATTAAAAATGGTAGTTTTCCCACTCAGGCTCGCAGAAAATTAGCAAGTTATCCGCACTTCCTCCTACTGTAGAAAACTTAAATACTAATTTTAGAAAGGCTAGAATTAAGGAAGACAGCGTGAGATCATCTAACCCGCTCCCCAGTAAAATCTGTGAATTTTTTTGGAAGAAAATTAAAAACAAAACAACATCTCTGAAACAGCCTTAAGGGCAAATAGTAAATGAAGAAACATCTATTCAAAATAATTCTATAAAAACTTAGTAAGAAAACCAAGTCTGATAAATGAACCAAGATGGCTAGCTCCCTTTCTTCTTGATAAAATCAGGGAGGCAGACTCTGCTTCAGACTGATACAGCTCTGAGTAAAGGGCTTTGTCTCTGGAAGGAAAAGGATTGATCAGTGTTCTCGCCAATCCCCTAGCTACCTACCTACCTGTGAGGCTAAGTTCTCAACAGGGCAGTAGAGAGGTGACGACTCTGTCCTTTGATTTGTGGAAAGAGGCGTCTACTTTGGGTACAGCACCCTGAGAACACCACCGAGGCCCTAATTGCCTATTACCTGGCCCAGAGTTCCACAGGGAGAACAGCTGAAGCTCATCGACCTGCCTGTGGCAACCCAGTGCTCAGTTCCTAACGTTGGGGTTTCTTTTTCACGCAGAGAAAACCCTTCCAATGTTCCCTTTCCCCACTACTCTCAGAGTCTTGGCACAGATGCTGTGCTGAGATGAGGAGGAGGCACAGAGCAGGTCAAAACTCTCTCCAAATCTCTCTAACAAAGCCAATTCGGTGCACAACAGACTATGGAAACTCACTGAAGATTCAAGGGCTCGGGGAACATACACCCTAAGACAGGCTCCTGAGCTTCCACAGGAGAACCACGTTAATTTAAAAGAGCTGTGAGCATTTCTCCTAGGACCAGACAAATATCAAGCACCTACTACAGAAAGTGCTGCCGAAGGAGTCACACTTTACTGGGATTAGTCTGAAGAAGAGCACTCTATACTTCACAGCACTGTCAGAAACAACAGACTCAGGATCAGAAGCTTAACACTGACTGAGACACAGATGGTACTAGAATAATCTAGACAGTAACTAGAAAACAAGCAAACACCTAGGCCTGCTGGTACACCCCTATAAACCCAGTACAAATCTTAAGCTGAGGGTCAGCCTGGGCTACATGCTAAGATCCTGTTTGGAAGACCACGTGTGGTAACAAAGGAGAAGGGTGAGTTTACTGAAGTGGTGCAGCACAGGGAGCTGGGGAGCTGCGAGAGGTAAACCAAAGCTGAGCATGAGTGAAAACGTCATTAAAAATTCAGTCCCAAAACAAACAAAGCAGTTACAAGCACTGGGGTAGGAGAGAGTAGTGCCCACAAATTCCTAAAACGTTATTACCTGAAACTTCTAGTTTCTACCAAAAAAATTTGCAAAACTTCAGACAAACAGGAAAATGTGATCCATCCAACATAGAAATGAAAATAATAGTTAAAACAAACTGCTTATGAGAGTTAACAGACTATAGATGTCATCAATTTAAAACTGGTAATTCTACCGGGAAAAAGGCAGAAGTATGGTAAGAAAAGGTATAAACTAAATCATCTATCTTAAGAGGTTAAATAGTAGAGAACACTACAGCTGGATCAAAAATAGCTGTGACATTACTGAAGCTAGACCTACACTTAGCAGCTACTAAAAAGAGAAATAGTAGCAAATGGTCACTCCTAGACAGTGAAACTTGGAGCAGTAACTTGGAAAATTTTATAAAAATCTTTCTGTTTAATGTTTCTGCTCAATGTGAAAGTAGGTCCTGGGGTAAATTTTTTTTTTAAAGAGGTTTTTTTTTTAAAAATATTTATTTATTATGTATACAATATTCTGTCTGTGTGTCTGGGCTAAATTTTTAACACCCAAATAAATCCTATTTGATTTTTAACTCATACGCATTGACTAAAACAAGGAGAGACAGGACCAAATACGAGGGGATGTGAAACTGCTAGATTAGACAATTAGAAAATTATCGTTCTGTATTAAATCTGAAAATACATACAAGCTTATGACCCAGCAATCCTAGCCCAAACAGTATCTAAAATAAATGTACACAAGGTTCATGAAAAGACATGTGTAAAACCATTCATAACAACACTAAGCATTTCACTGAGGCATATACAATCTACAGGAAATAAAATGAAACAAATTATAACTATATGCACAGACATTTAATCAAAGAAGCTAAACTAAAAGTGGAAAAATGAGTGAACATAATATAATTCAATTTTTAAAGTTAAAAACCAGGACAAAAAGTGTTAAAAATTAGAAAAAACTAGAGGTCAGAAGAGTAGTTACTTTAGGTCAAGATTCTTCCTTTGTTTGGTGTTTCTGTGTGTGTATGTGTGTGTGTACTTGTGTGTGTTCTTCTGTGCAGGCACGCATGTGAGATGTGTGTGAACACCAGGGGACAACCTCATGTGTCATCCTTCGACAGAGTGTCTGTCACAGTCTTGAAGCTTACCAGTCATGCTTCACTGGCTGGTCAGCAAACCCCAAGGATCCTCCTGGACCACCTTCCCAGTACTAGATTACAAGCATACCATATGCCCAGCATTTTAATCTGGGTTTGTGGAACTGAACTCAGGTCCTCACACAGATTTTATTGCTATTTATCTTGTCAAAATTCTGAGCAAAAGTGTCACAATTACAGACTTTTCAGAAAGTGAGTTAAATCTTCAATTGATGTTTAAGGACAAGAATCAAGTTTGATTTTTAAATGTGTGTTACATTAGTATATTAAATATATATTAAAATATTTAATTTATATTTTAAACCTACAGAAGAGCTAACCTTTCTTCTCATATGGATGACAGAATCTTTTGTAACATCTAAAATATGTTTTTACTCTAAAATGTCTTTTCAGGACTGTTCTGTAAAACACCCTGAATGCCAGCTGGTGACATCTCCATCACATGGCAGTAGTAAAACTGTTTGCAAACACTGTGATCTTTAGCGACGGGTTTACCACAAACCCAGCATAAAAATATGCTGAGGTCTAGAGTTACTCGACCTTAGTCAGCCTATGTATTCTTTCCTGGAGAACAAATTTACTGGCGTTTTCAGCCCAGTAAAAGTCAAACCCTTTTATAGTTAGTTTTAAAAAGGACACAGACCCTCGATGCAGAGCAAGAATTCTCGCTCTAGAAATACCCAGGCAAAGGCAAGCTGAGGATTTGTCAAGGAGGCAAAGCATTGTGAAAAGAACACAATGTTTTAAACAATACAAACAGAGATGGCAGCTTGACTCCATTATGTAACAAAGCATATGATTTCAAGGAGGTTTTTCATCTCCTATTTCTTGTTCCAAAGTGTATGTGTGTGAGGGGGAGAGACTGTACTCTCTCTCTCTGTGAGAAGATGAAGTTTTTTTTTTTTATTCTAACACTTCCTAAACTGCAAGGTAGCACACAAATGCTATCTGCTAAACACAGAATTCTTCAAGCACCTATGTCACCTCTGAAGTACCTGTCAACCCTCTTTGAAAGTCTGCGCTGTGTTTATAAAGGACAGACACATGGTGCCTTCTACACCCATATACCAGATTTCAGCGCATGACCTAAGAAAGCACATTTTCTTCAAGAGTGACTTTTTTCTACTACATGATAACCAAAACTAATATGAACACCGTCAATCAATAAACAGGAGAGAGGTTTAAGGTTTAAACAGCTGGGGCAACTGCCTCATTTTCTCGAGGGAACCAAAGGCACTGAAAAGTAAAGTGACGGGCCTATACACCTAGTTTATCAGAACTAGTATCACAACAGCTACGCCTTCTTATACAGCCACCATTTACAAGGGAGGCAGTTCGAAGCTCTGTCTATATTAACCTATTTAACCCTTAAACACAAATGTAACAGCATTTCCTCCTTTTAATTTTTAACTGGTTAAAAACATAGCATGTATTATATGTAACATTCAGTCAGAAGAGTATCATAAAAGTAATTTTAAAATATCCTATAATGCTTTTTCAAAAGCATGGAATAAAACCGGACTCGCTGAACATAGCGGACAATGAGGACTGCTGAGAAGTCAAGAACAATGGCACTGGGTTTTGATCCTACTGCACATACCAGCTTTGGGGGAGCCTAGGCTGTTTGGATGTTCACCTTACTAGACCTGGAAGGAGGTGGGAGGTCCTTGGACTCCCCACAGGGCAGGGAACCCTGACTGATGAGAGAGGGGGAGTTGATTGGGGGAGGGGGAGGGAAATGGGAGGCGGTGGCAGGGAAGAGACAGAAATCTTTAATAAATAAATTAATTAATTAAAAAATATCCTATAATGTAAAAGAGAAAAATTAGAAACTAAAGAGAATAGAGATACAACCAAGTCTGAAAACAGAGGCACACTCACATTCAAGGCCAGTAAAGCTGCATTTGAACCTACCAATCTGATGATCTTCCCCACTTTAGGTGGACGATATGTTATTCTTATTCTTAATGGCATTGGCAAAAGCTAAGACTAGTGTGCTAATGAAATAATATGGACTGTATTGTTCATCTATTCTTAGGACAGGGATCTGGGAAGTAGGTGGTAAGAATCAAGAAGGCACAAAAAGGAAGGAGAAAACTTAGAAACAATCAGATACCTTTCACTGGGATTTCTATCAGTTTCATGTGAATGAAGAATAGTTCTCTACGCATAGCCAGCCCTCACTCCCCACTGCTGTATTCCATGTCCATTTTAATATCACAATCCCTCTTTGTCTTCTCTTTGAATTCCTTCTTATATTTTCTGATTTCCCCATAACCTTTCTGTTTGTTTTTAACAAGGCAATTTAAAGTAGTGCTATTTACTTGTTCTTCACTTTGGCTCTAATATTTACTAGGTTTTAGGCAAGTTCAATTTTTGAATTTTATTTGTAAGAGACAGTAAAATGCTCATCTTGTACCAGTACTTTAGGAATTAGATTAGAAGTTTCTCATAAAGCATGTGCCACAGTGATATGCTCCAGAAATACTTGATATCAAACTTTCCATGTTAAGGCTGGTCTTTTATAGGCATGTCAGGGAGCAAATTCATCCTCCTCCACAATGAAGCATTTCAGAACTTCACCATGTACTCAAGATTTTACAATCATGGCTAGTTCTCTTCCCTCAACTTCAGATAACCCTGATTTTAGCACCCGTAATTAGTACCTTGCATGTAAGTATCAATTAACAATTGCAAAAGAACAAATCAACAATAAACAGTATGCCTCCCCATTTTAGTATTCCTAGCCATTAAATTTTATAACTACATTTATATTTTAAAATTGTCTTAAGGAAACCCACAGAGAACTGCTTTATTCATGGACTTTCCTGGTGTGTACTATTGATGACCAGGTCTATACTTCAAGAAATTGTTTAACTTCTATACATCTATGGAGGGGGAAAAAACCACTCCTAAATAATTATGATACTAAGAACAAGAACAACAAATACTGTCCTAAGTCCTTCCCTCACTAACTGCCCCTATATTCTCTACCTAGGAATAGTTTTATTTTTCAAACTCTTAATTCTACAGAAATATAAATCAAGATGTATCTAGTCTTGAGAACGTAGGGCAGTGGTAAATGCTTATCTAGCATGGGAAAGGCTCTGGGTTCCATTCCTGGCCACTAACACAAAAAAGCAATAAATCAATCAATCTAGCGTTAGTAAGATGATTTGCCAAGAAAAGGCACTAGCTGCTAAGCTTACAATCAAGTTCAATCTCTGGGACCCACACAGGAGAACTCCCACAGGTAATCCTCTGACCTCCATACAGGGAGTTCTGTATACATGTGTCCCCTATGAAATTTACAGTCTAAAATTTTCGGCTTTCACAAAGCAAAACAGTTGGTAAATCTCTTCCTCTGGACCACATCACTCCAGCAATATCTTAGAATAAGAGAATAAAAAAAGTATTGTTTGTTACATTCCTAGCACTTCTGTAAATCACACTGTATGTTCTCATATATCCTTGATTCTGACAACTCATAACAATATGTGGAACTTAATAAGCCGTATTTTCTGTATGTGAAGACTAAGATGAGACACTCAAGCATTCTGTTTGCCATAACACAATAAATGGCACAGCTAACACTGCAGCAGATCCACTCATTCCTATGTCTTGCACCATCTACAGGGACTATCAGTACTAAATAGTAGTTGAAAATAATGTCTATATTGAATAGTCGTCAAAGGTAACAAAGGAACAAACAGTAGTTCCCTTTATATATAGTGTAAATAAACATCAGGTTAAACTAGTGGTTTGCAAATACTTTGTTCTTAGGATCCTCATATGTGTTTTTCAGTTATCAAGGACCCTAAAGAGCTGTTGTTTATGGGGATGATATCCATTAAGATTGTCATGAGAAATTAAGCTTGTATTCCATTAGCTGTCAGGGTAATGATGTCATATCATCTGACTTCTGGAAAAAACCACTGTAATGTACTAAATGGGAAAGGCAAATTACATTTCTGTATCACTATTGGTACAGTTTTGACTTGGCAGGGCCCCCTCATAAAGGTCTAGAAGAGCCAAAAAAGCACCTCAACTAGATGGAGAAAAGAGTTAAGACTGTGACTCTGAGTGTGTTAGAGTTTGTGTACAGGTATATATTGTATATATGATTGTGGAAGCCAGAGGCCAATGTTAGTGTCTTCTTCCATCACATTCCACCTTATCTTTTAAAATTTTTTTAATTGTATGTATCTGGGTATTTTGTATGCATATATGTCTATGCTTCATGTGCATGCCTGATGCCCATAGAGGCCAGAAGAGGGCATCGAAATGAGTTCAGGGGAATTTCTGGGGTGTAAGTTCCAGAGAACATGGGAAGGGGTAAGCAGGAGAGGGTCAGCCAATTGCTCTGCTTTCCTTGGATTTTTCACGTCTTTATCTCAATTTCTGACTCCCAAGGTTTTATTATACTTGAACAAATTAGGTAATCATTTCATCAGGCAGCTATAAATGGCGCCCAATGTGGGGCCACATATTTCTGCATAAGACCTGAGAAAGTGTAAAAAAAAAAAAAAAGACTCCAAACACACAAAAATGGAAGCAAATGCAGCTTCCTAGCCCCGCAGTCTCTCATGAAGCATGGTACACAGACATCATTCCCTGGCCACTGCCTCCAGGCTTGAGCCACCAGCATGCCATGAGGTAAGCTGTACAGATTTTGCTCATATGAACAGAAAAGGTAGGCTTGAGGGGGAAAAGAAGAAGAAAAGGAGTATAGACATATTATAAAAAATAATAAAGTCTTTAAGGAGAGAAGTAATAAAAAAAAAAGAATAAGCCACATTAAGGATGGGAAATATAACACAGGGAATTTGGACTTAATATGGTGCTTTGTTAATTTTGAAGTTTTTGAATGCTAATAAACAGACAACAGCTGCTGAGAGACATGGGCTTGTGGAAAGGACTGCTGAATTAAACCAACCTATATACTATAGACATGTCGTGGGTTATGAATGGAAGTTCAAAATGGAAAATGTATTGCCTTGGAGGAGAGGTTATAGTTTTGTTTCCATAAGAAACAAAGGGCTGTGGATTTCTTCCAGGTTAACAGATCAGATTTGACCAGGGCAGACCTCCTGAGTATCTTGGTTACAGACATGGGGGAGAAATCAAGAAAAACTACAAGAAAGGTGACGTGTAAGCTGACCCCTCTGCATGGGAATAGCTTGGAGACAAGATGAGACATGATAGACCTTGTTGGCTTCAGAGTCCTCATGACTTATCCTTTCATATGGCATGGGTAGAGATTTATATTACAGCTTAGTTATGCAGTCCAAACAGACTTATAAAGTTGGCAGATGCCTTTCACCTGCTCAAACACAACAAAAAAATCATCTTTAACTGACTTGTATACACCACATATTCCATACTTGTGTTAGTGCAAACATGTATGTTACCTTTAAAAGTCTGTGTGTTTTCAGATCAAGGGGACCAGACACCAATGAAAACAAGTAGTCCAGGTGATCCAACCTCTCAGATGCCTTTGCCGCAGTTTCCCAAAGTTCTGTATTCTGAACAATTTTAACACTGTTGGCTGAGATGGCCCAGCCTCACAGACTATTCCAGTCAAAACTTCAGATAAGCCTGTTGAAATAGGAGCGGCGGGGCTGCGTCCCCAGCACCCTGGCCGCCTCTGGCTAGCTTATGCCCCGAAATAATTACACGGACACTGTATTCCTTTAATCACTGCTTGGCTCTTTAGCTCTAGCCCTTTTCTCGGCTAACTCTCGCACCTGGACTAACCCATTTCCAATCATATGTGTCGCACCCCCCAAGGTGCGCTTACCGGGAAGATTCTAGCCTACGTCCATCCTGGGTCGGAGCTTCATCGCGTGCCTCTCACCGGACGAGGAACATGGCGTCACTACTCCAGAGAGGTGCTCTTGAGTCTCTGAGCTCACTTCCTCTTCCTCCCAGAGTTCTGTTCTGTTTACTCCTGCCACCTATCTTTTAACCTATCAGGGCAAGCAGCTTCTTTATTTAATTAACCAATGACCTTCCTCCATCATAAGCCTTACATTTTCCCATCACACCAAGACTAGACACAACTAACTCTCCCAGGACTTGACCATTATCTCAATTTTTCCAGGGTCCCCTAAAGATGCCAGTGCCCCCAGACAACAGGAAGCAGTCTAGTGAACATGACATCCATATTCTCTAGAGGTGGGTGGATAGTTTTTGGTCATTTGGTGGGTTATGCATGTTTGTCATCTTTTAGGCAGGGGGTTGGTTACAAGTTGTTAGTAGTCAAGGTCAGAAAAAAAATGAACAGAGAAAATTAGATTCAAGGATCTTTTTCTAAAAAGTAGAAGGGGAGATATAATATAGAAATGATGGGATAAAAGGGTAGATTGTTGAGTTCACTTTTGAACAACCACTTGTCTCAAATATTTTATATTGCTATGGAATTTTGTACATTGATACAAATTTAAGGTTATTTTTGCTATACTGTACTGCTTGTATTTCTTGTTTAAGGTATTGTACCTATGTAGCTCATTTTAAAATGTAAAGTTTTAGTCCTTGAAAGATCTTTAGTATAATAAAGAAATAGAGGTTAATAGTTAGTCATCTGTAACAATCAAACTTGTAGTCATGTAAAGTATGTTTTCAAGGTCAAACATATATTTTAGGTAGACAGATGGTCTTCAAACACTTCAGAGATAACAAAATATAGCATTTAAATGTTTTAATAGCATAGGGGTTTTTATGACAGTGAGACAGTTCCTGGTATCTACTTCATAACAGGACGATGAGCATCGAAGAACCTCCATATGGAGATTGCTTTCTTTGTGGTAAAAGGTTTGGGCAAGAAACTGTCTTTGCCTCAACTGCTGACAGTAGGCTGTCCAAAGTAGACAAGCAGTACATAAAAGAAAGCTTCTGCTGAACTTTGCCAAGACAGGGTGGGATAGCTCTTCAAAAATTCCTGCTTCACAGAAAAGTTTATCAGATATTCTGGACCTGTAGGCTGAAGATAGATGCCCCAACATTACAGAGGAACCTTGGGTGACTGTCAAAGCAGCCAGATGCTCTGTTGTTTCATGGTTTTGGAAGTTGCTTGTTCTGCACTTCCTGTTTACTCATATATTAGTATATCTTTCTCTGATCTCTGATGGAGTTGAAGACGAGATAGAGTTACAGTTTCCCTTAGTCATGAAAGAAAGTAAATTAGGCACAAAACTTTGAACTCATCAACAGAGCATAGATAATGGAATATTTCCTCTTAATTTGCCAAATACTAATGAACTGGACACTGTAAATGTATTTCTTACTTAGTAATTGTTTTCATTATATATAGCTTTGTACTGGGATTAGCCATAAAGTTCTTGGAGGACTTTGCAAGGGTGGCTAGAGAGGACAGAAAGACTCCGAAGTAGTTCAGGGGAATTTCCGGGGATGCAGTTTCCGGAGAACATGAAGAGAGGGTTATCAAGAGAGGGTCATTCAATCACTCTACTGTCCTTGGATTTTTTCATGTCTTTATCTCAATTTCTGACTCCCAAGGTTTTATTATACTAGAACAAATGAGGTAATCATTTCATCAGGCAGTTACAATGGCTGTGAATAAACACTTGCCGGCAAGGCTAAAGTCCAAAGTTTGGAACCCCAGCACTCATGTAAAGCTGAATGCAGTAGCATCTATCTATAACCCCAGTGTTCCCACATGGGAGGTGCAGACAAGAGAATCCCTGGAAGCTTACAGGTCAGCTAGCTTGGCAAACAAGACTATCTCAAAACAAAGTGGAAGGTGAAAATTGTCTGGATGCTGTCCACTGACCTCCATGTGCACACAGGCACAGGGGCAGGGGAGGAGGAGAGGGAGAGAGACACAGATCATACAAAGAGATAGACTTTAAAAAACACATGTTTTGAACCAGACAAAACACTGCATACAACACAAACACCAGACCCATGTTTTCTAGATACTTAAATGTGCATGCAACAGTTGTCTAATAAGAATACAAGTTCATTAACAAGATATAGACTCCCAGTCCTTAATACTGCAATCTCTCCTCCCAATCCCCTCTCATTTTCAGCTCCCAAACAGAAATGATTAGCTCATTACTGTTACCTAAGACCTTGATTTGCCTGTTTTGTGAGGCAGAGTCTCATGTAGCCTAGGCTCACTATGTAGCCAAGGATGATTTCTTCCTCCATTTCCCAAGTGCTAGGATTACAAACATGTGTCATGGAGTTACTAATGCTACAAAAGGCTTTCCAGTAAAAGCTGTGGTTACATATTATAGGTTGTAGAGGTGGCTATAGAGTTGATCCTAGGAGCAACATCATTCCTAAGTCACAATTGCCTGTTTACCTGGTACATATCTTAGCGATGACCCAAGTAAATACATTAAGTACTTGTGGTGCTTTGAGTGAGAATGGCCACCATAGGTTCATGTTTAGAATTCCTGGTTTTCAGTTGGTAGAACTGTTTGGGACAGATCAGGAGATGTGACCTTGTTGGAGTGTGTGTTCCTGGTTCTTGTGATGACGTCACAAGATGTGAGCTCTCAGCTACTGCTTGAACGTCATTTCTGCTGTGCTCCCTGCCATGATGGTCATGGACTCTAACCCTCTGAAAATGTGGGCTAGTCCAGGTGCGAGAGTTAGCTGAGAAGAGGCTAGGTATAATGGGCCAAGCAGTGTTTAAAAGAATACAATTTGTGTGTTGTTATTTCGGGTAAAGCTAGCCGGTGGCAGGAGCTGGGTGGCAGCATGCAACCCGCAGCTCCAACAACAGAGTGGCGCCCATTTCTAATAAAGTGTGTAGCACCGAGGTGCGCTTACCAGGAAGATTCTAGCCTACGTCCATCCTGGGCCGGAGCTTGATCGCGTCTGCCTCAAAGAGCAGAGCTATCACATCTGCCCGGGAGAGGGGAGCATGGTGTCTCTGAGCTCACTTCCTCTTCCTTCCAGCATTCTGTTCTGTTTACTCCACCCACCTATGTTCTAACCTATCAGGGCAAGCAGTTTCTTTATTTAATTAACCAATGACCTTCCTCCATCAAATATTGACTTTTCTAGGAAAGTAAAATTAAAAGCCAAGGCTTTTTGAATGTTAGAGAAGGCTGCAAAAACACTTTTGTACTTGGTTTTTCATTTTGTGTGTTAAGGAGGGGCCTGTATCCAATATGGGGCTAGGATAGACTTCAAAGTCCTTGTACTGGATTGATATCAGTTTATTGTTTATAAACCATCAATCAACAATAATCTTTAACCATTAAGGTAAAAAAGCAAGTTAGGACTGGAGAGATTACTCAGTCAGTAAAGTGTTCCTGCAAGCATGGGGAAAAGAGCTCAATTTCCTAGAGCTCACACACTAAAGACCAGGGAGGGACTAGGCTAGATCCTAGGCTAGGAAACAGAGTCAGCACGACCCCTATGGCTAGCTGGCCAGCCAGTCTAGCAAATCTGTAAGCTACAAGTTCAGTAGGCGAGCCTGTCTCAGAAAATAATGTGGAGAATGACTGAGTTAGAAAGAACCCAACACCAAACTCTGGACTGCATGTGCTCAGTCATATGAATCCACATGCATGTATACACAAATACAAGTCCATGTGTATATCCACACCTAAGAAAGGGGGGGGGGTGTTAAGCACACTCCAAATATTCTATTTAAGAAATCCAAAGAAAGAGAATGATCAAGAGAGAAGATTAAGTTCTCTTCCTTTTTGTGGTCACCACAGCTGCCAAAATAAACAGCACCTTTCTCACACTCAGGGGAAGATCATGTCTTCCCTCTTTCCAAAAGGTTGAGACAGAGTATAACGTTTAATCTGTTAGGATGATGAAGTTCAGGTTGTCCAAAGACACTACAAAGGCCAGCAGATTGGCAAAGTGGTCCAGGTAGGTGGACAGAAAGAAATATACCATCTACATTGAACAAGTACAGTAAGAAAAGGCATTTAGTGGCACAATTATCCACGTGGGCATCCACCCCAGCAAGGTGGTTATCACCAGGCTAAAGCTGAACAAAGACTGCAAAAAGGAAAGGAAAGACAAGACTTGATAAGTAGGAAAGGAGGTCAAATACAAGGAAGAAACAATTGAGAAGATGCAGGAGAAGAATCTCATGCACAACTTTCATTACAGACTGTTTAAGTTAAAAAGAGAGAGAGAGAGAGAGAGAGAGAGAGAGAGAGAGAGAGAGAGAGAGAGAGCGCGCACAGAGTAAATGAGTTGGATCCATACATACTGTTGGAAAGGAAACCGTGTTCCTTACAGATGCAGTTGCAGGGTCACACGAATACTGCACTTCATTATAAGAAGAATGGAAGGAGGAGAGAACAGGTGTATAGAGGAAGAAAGAGGAAGAGTTGAGAGGCATCTGCTCTGTACAAAATAACTGGGTGTCTGTGTGTTTGATCATTTAACTATACTCCAAAATAACATTTGGATAGCAGGAATATTTTTAACTACAAGTATTTTTTTTAATTACTCAACACTATTTGAATATCTGTAAAAGACCAGCAAAATACTGTCAAAAAATTCAGCATTTACCCAATGAGATGGGTGGAAGGAAGTTAATGGTATCATTATTTGTGTTGATGGGTAGAAACTTGAATTTGACGCCTCAGCAAGCTATAGGAAAATTTCACTGATGGGAAAAGAAAAGACAGAAAGGAAGAGCAGAAAGAGAGATGAAGAGGGAGAGGAAGAACACTGAGTAATTTAGAACTTTGTTCAGAAGTATCTAAGCCACACAATCTTAGGCACATCCTAAGAAGGTAAGCGAGACTATGAAGTGTTTTCTATGTGCTATCTTACCAGTTTTAGTTCAACTTACAGCAACAAAACTGTCTCCTGTCAGTGTTAACTTATCACTCAAAGTCTAAGAACCCTACACATGCTTCAAGGGAATGAAGTAACTTCATGAAATAAGTGAAAATTGGTTTTTGTATTCTTCTGCAGAAATTATCCACAATCTCCATTAGCTTTTCATAAAACAAAACCCCAAAGACCCTTAAAAAGGTAAAGCAGCAGTTCTGAGGAAAAGCATGTTAGTTTTGTCTTTGTTTTTTGAGGGTAAAGAGAGCAGCTCTCCTGAAGAAGGTCACGTCATTTCAGGCACAGATAGTTTCCTCATCTTCTTTTAAAATTTAAAAACACACACAAAAAGGTGGAACTTACAGGCAGGCCTAAAAGAATCTAGACGGCAGAGCCCTCTGAAAGAGTAATAACCGTTTTATACAGAAATAGAGCATGGGACTTAGGGATTCCTGGTTTACTATTTATTTATTTAGGATTCTGCAAAAATTACTGATGCCTTCTAAGCCTGAGTTTCTGCACCTGTCAAAAGAAGATGCCTATCTGCCTCAGTTGTGGACTGCCTAGGATACCAGGCAGACACATATAAGAAATGTGTTTTACTGCCCAGCTCATCTAATCAACTGTTAGTAATACTTATACATCAATATACAATGTTTGATTAGGCCACTCCTCTAACATGATATGCTTTACTTCAGGAATAAACTGTGGCGCTGGGATACAATACACAAATTATTGATTATAGCCTAACTTCCTCCTCATACATACTTTTACTCTCAAATTTCTAAAGCAGATTCATTAATACATTTCCATAACAATAGCATCTTCAGGAAATCCAATGTTCCTGAAATAAAACTATCATTAAACCAGAGAACTTTACTTTTTGTAGGTTAATATCTTGCACAATAGAACTCTCTGATCCATGGTGACAACACTCTAAAACTCCAGTGGATCTATGAAACTGAATAGTATTGAACTCTCTATATAAAGCTTTTCCCTAGACATACTATACTATATATAACAAGTAATCATCTGATTGCTTAAGCAGAGATATTGATCTCTTCCTGTTACAAACAAAAGGTCTTTGACAGATACAAATGTTGCTATGATAAAACTTGATTATTTGTTTGCCCTACAAAAACAAACATGAGAACAAGAATACCTTATAACTATTTTTATCACCTGAACACCCAACAAAGAACTAGGAATATGTAGTATATGATTAGCTATTACTGAAAAATAAATGACTTTTTAAAATGACTTCATGATTTATCTCTGGAAAAATGATTTTGAAATTCCATTTACAAAAGACATGAGAACATATTTCCTCTGAGCCATAATACAAGAATAAAAAGTACAGCCGATGAAAATTAGCTATTAAAATACATCATTACTTCAGGATAGCTACAATAACGCACTAATGACATTGTTGCTAGTTATCTTGAAGTAGCAAATGTTAGTTTCCTAGTAATATTAGTAAAGAAAGTTAGCAATTATAACCACTTATTAGTAGCCACCTTAAAGAAGGCATAATCTTTTAAAGTTATCTACATACATAGAGAAAATTATTGAAAGAGTAAGTACAGTACTCCTCCCAAACAGTTTTGTCAGTTTTCTGAGAATTTACTCTGGAAGATTTTAAGAGAGCATGGATTACTTAAAGTCATCTCTACCTCAGATAATCAGGGGAAAAAAATAAATGTAATTGACATTAAGAATAAAAGCTTCATCTCAAAAAACAAAAAAATAAATTATGTGCAAACTACATTTTAAAGTAGGAGGTTTTACAGATCAAGCCCAATTTAGTTCTTGGAAATCAATGGTGTCTACATTAATACAAAGATTTTACTGCCCTTAGCCGGCGATGGTGGCGCACGCCTTTAATCCCAGCACTCGGGAGGCAGAGGCAGGTGGATCTCTGTGAGTTCGAGACCAGCCTGGTCTACAGAGCTAGTGCCAGGACAGGCTCCAAAGCCACAGAGAAACCCTGTCTCGAAAAACCAAAAAAAAAAAAAAAAAAAAAAAAAAAGATTTTACTGCCCTATCCCTCAACATTAGCAGAGATAAAATAGTGGTCTTCTTTGCTTTCCAGTCACTGAGGATATGTGAAAATTTTCTACAAATATATTTCAGAATGTTTACAGGAATAAAAAAAAATAGGATGAAATGGACGAAATAATCAGTTACAACATTCAGATTCCAAAAGATATTTTATACCTATAAATGATTTCCCCATGTGTTCCATATACAATAAATTAAAATACAATACCAACTAAGTATCTGTTTCTTCTTTTGTAGCTGAAAATTGTTTAATTATTGACCAAATCCACTCAAGTAAAACAGTTTTTAACAAAAGGCAGACACTACTATTTACTATTACTATTCAACACATCAAATGGAAATATATTAAGGTTTTTAATTTGCAGCAGAATGACTTTTTAAAATTCAACATTATAGAGACTCTTTAATAAAATTGCTCAATGGCAGCTCTTTCAAAAAGTTTAGAAACGGTGAAAACATCGCCCACCTTCAGGTCTCACCAGCAAGCATTCCAGGAAGGGTCTCACAGGCACATGACTTCAAACCAGGCAGACCAGCTCAGAGGGGACAGATGAGCAGGGACTAGGAAGTACAGGACAGTTTACACACAAGTTTCACCCTGGAGCTACTACATTTCCTTTGCTTCTGTTGTGATGAGAAATGCAGATATGGAAATCGTGAAAATCAGAAGCCAGAAATTGACTTCAAAAAAAAAACAAAACCTCCTACCTTTAACATTAGGAAACTAGTACAGGCCAGATAAACAATGCCTACAAACTGAATTTATCCTTCCCTTAGCAACTAGTTTTGGTTACAAGCCAAGAATACTCTAAAACAGTAGTTCTCAACTGTCAACAGAAATCTTGGTCAACAGGATGGTGCCCAACGTGTGGACAAGTGCATCCACAGAAAACCTGAGAGAGCTTGGAACAGAGTTAAGCATCGCTTCTTGGTAGCAGCAATTTCTCTGGTTTGCTCTGCTTGCTAGAGGCAAGCACTCTCAAGAGAGGCTTCTTGACTCAGCTTTAGCTGCAAAACCTTGCAGCTCTTTTAAGAAGTCCTGCCACAAAACACTTAAATGGTGTTGATGGAAAGCTGACTGCATCCTTTTTGGTGGTGGCAGGGACCTTTAAAAGCAGTAGAGTTGTGGCAATAAACACAGCTCCGGGTGGGACCTCCACCGTGAGGCTGGGATCTCAGAAAGCTACGAAATGGACTGGATTCAGCCATCAAAACCCGGCTTTAATCCTACCTTATTGCTTAGCAAATTAAAGACTTGTGTAGTCAGAAAAAGATATACAGTAAAGATAGATTCAAAGGCAAAGAAAACCTATAAATGGTTCACAGTGTGTTTAAAAATATATGTAGGCTTGGAAGACAAAGGAAAAGAATAAAGTCCTTAAAATAAGAGAGAAAGTAGTTGGTTTGGGTGTGGTGGCACACACCTTTAATCCCAACACCGGACCTCTGTGAGTTCAAGGACAACCTGGTCTACCAAGTGAATTCTGGGACAGCCAAAGATAAACAGAGAAACCCTGTTTCAAAAAGCCAAAAAATAAAAATAAATAGATGTTAAAGTAAAGCCACGTAAAGATGAAAAATACACAGAGAGTCTGGATACTGTGTGCTATTATGCTCTTTTTGAATTGTTTGAATGCTGAGGAAGAAGCAACAGCTGCTAAGATATTTGTTTATAAATGCTGCAGGACCGGGAGGGACAGAAAATCTCTGCCAACACTCAACCTGTGGGTCAAGACCCCTTTGAGGAGTCAAACAACCTTTTTACTAGGGTTGCCTAAAATCATTAGCAAACACAGATACTCACATCACCATTCACAACAGTGCCAAAATTAGTTATGAAGCAGCAATAAAAACAGTTTTAATGGGCGGGGGTCCCCACTACATGAAGAACTGCATTAAAGCATTGGTAAGAATCTAAAATATGTGACTCCCAAACCGCAGATATCCCTACCCTGCCACCCTGGACCGGAACCCTGACTTCAGAGGGAAGACAGACTCTCCGTGTACCAGAGAGCACCAATGATAAGATGAAATTAGAAGTTAAAAGTTTTAAAGATTTCTACTTTATGCACTATTTTAAAGTACATGTTTTAAGAAAAAAAAATTAAAATGAGGGGGATGAATTAAGAAACAACTCCTAACTTTAATACAATAGAGAACAAATTTCAGCATATTACAATTCATTTTTTAAAAAATTCTAATGTTTTATAAACTGACTGCATTCGTTGGTTAAAATTTAAGCATCTGAGTTCTTAGGGAAGCTTGATTACTTCCAGGTCAAACACTGGGACCTGGCAGTTGTAACGGACGGGCTACTTCATTTCATCAACATGGAAAAAGAAAAAAAAAAAGGTTTAGAAAGAACAGCTATGTTCATCAACAAGACACTTGTTATATAATAATTAAAGCATCAAAGAACCAGACTCAAAATACTTTACTCTTTTAGCTCTTACTAAGAAGATTAGATGTTCAAACGGATAAACACAATCTGGGGGATTAAAACAGAAATGCTGTGTAGAGCAACACCTGAAGACTCAGCCTTACAATGTAACTTTAAAAGACCCTCTCAAAACTTCCAGTTTAAGTCAGGTTGGAAGTTTCATAGCTACATCTTACTCCGAGTTCAGGATTAATTGAGAAAAATATCTAACCTACTGTTCTGATATCATACTTTGGGGGAAAATCATTTAAGAACAAGAAAGGGGGTGTGTGGAACTACTGAGGTTGAGGTGCATTATCTGAACCCTTTCCCAGCAGACTCCAGGTTCCAGCTGCCACCCCTAGCTCCATTAACAGTCATCAAGATCAAAACTCTGTGTGCCCAAAGAAGACAACCTCGCCATTTGCTAATTTGTTCTGCTTTGAGAGCCATTATATATTTTTGGCGTTACTAATAATCAAGATAATTAAATGGAGTGATTCTGATGCACTTATGGGACTTAGTTCTGGATTTAGGGTTAAAGGTTTGGGCTGTGTAAAATGTCATTTTTAATTCGTAAAACAAAGGAAACTTTTTGCGTATTTCTCTTCATTTAATCAGAATGATGTACAAGTTTTGTAAGTAGAGAGCAAAAATTAAAACTAATAAGCATTTATTGGGGCTCATTCCCAGTCCAAGAAATGTAAAGAGTAAGTGAAGTTGAAATAAATTCCCTTAGATTACAAAGAATTAACAAGACAGCCTCACTTTATCCAAGCTGAGCTTCACCTGACAGCTGACGCGAGTAAATCAAGTTGTCCAACTACTACGTGCTTCTTCTCTTCAATAAAACAGGATAAATATTAGTTATGTCCTCTTTGTAAGAATGGTATGTCTAGATGGGTTGTAATTCATCCTTTTAGATGGTCAGCCCCACAACGTCATCAGTGCAGCACACGTCTGGAGAAGTGGCCACACGAGACGTGTAGCACTTCCCCCTGGCATTTCCGTTCTAATGTAAAAGCAGCTTCTAGTCATTTCAACCCTCTATCAACTCCACCCTAGGGTAAATGTTATTGAGCGGACAGTTCAATTCTCACTAAACTCTAAACTTTATGAAGTGGTGGCAGTCTTTATTTCTGATCAGCACTGAATCTCAAGCACTGAGATTGGTAAGAAGGACATAACAAATGTCCAAAACTTTCTATGAGCAATGCACTCCGTAGTAGCTTCTGGTCGACCAAGGAATTATCACAACTTGTAACTTTTGTTTATGACTTTCTTAGCCACACACTACTATAAACACATCACTGCTTAAAAACTACAACTCATAATGTAACCACGTAAAAGTAGGTTTCGTAAACTGTATCTGCTTTAAAGAACTGGCCATCCTGCGCTGTCAATGACCAGGGCACCACCCCTGCAAATGCCCTAGAATATGTGCCCCATACAGTAGCTCTCTCGCCGCCCAACAGCGTTCGTTCTATTAGTTTAACAAACCATAACCAGTAAAGTCGAAGCTTCACAAATCAAAAATTCATTCTAAATCTGCACTATTTCAGGATTACGTGGCTCGAGACTGTGGTAGAGCTCTAACGTCAAGGGGCATTTACTCTCCACTAAAGGACAGTAGTCATGTAAGACCACACTAGGTAACTTCACAGGGCAGACCAAAATCTAAACGTTCAACTCAGTGAACACAGTAACGGATAGAAAAGTTTAAAAGTTGGTTTCTTAAAAAGAAACATGAGCCTTTCTACTCAAACAAGCCTTCCAAGACCCACATATGAAGCCTCTGATCCTCCAAATTTCCATTTCCCTTCCACTTCCATGTCAGTAAAAAAAAAAAAAAAAAAAAAAAAAAATCAAAACAGCCGGGCGGTGGTGGCGCACGCCTTTAATCCCAGCACTCGGGAGGCAGAGCCAGGCGGATCTCTGGGAGTTCGAGGCCAGCCTGGTCTACAAGAGCTAGTTCCAGGACAGGCACCAAAGCTACAGAGAAACCCTGTCTCGAAAAAACAAAACAAAACAAAAAAAAACAAAAAAACAAACAAAAAAAACTCAAAACAATGTATCACATAAAATCAGGTCACCACACACAGAGGGACTTCAAACAACTCAAAATGACTATCGTCAAAGTAAGACCCTCAAGATGACTTGGGTGAGGACCAGCAGCAGGGAATAGACACCTGAGAAGTGGAGTCTGGGTCTGTCTGTGGTGCAGAACCTACTTCCCAAGGGCAGATGACAGATACTCCAAATCTACAGAGAAAACCTCCAGGCACAGAACTCAACTCTTAAGTCACCTCCTTCTGCAGCAACCCCTGCCTCTGCCCCGAGAGCTGTGAAGGCACTAAAGCCTGTGCACGCAGACCAGACCTGCGCTGTGAGCACACCCTTCAGGCCTGCAGTGTGTGCAGGAACAACAACTCCACGTGGTCCAGGAGATGCTGCAAAAGACAGCGACACAGCAGCCGCTCCCAGGATGCAGCAACCACAGACAAGTGTGTCCCGACAATCCCCGGGGGGCCCAAGGGGGAAAGAGGCACTGAGCCGCCAGGGTAGAGCTCCCAGTTCCCACCGCTGCCTTGGGCAGCACGAGAAACGTCCACTACACGCTCGTCCTTCCCTAGGGCCCCCTGTCCAGGACGGAAGCGCACTGCAGACCGGGGCTGCGCTGGGCCTTGCCCTTCTCCGGCCACCGCCCCCGGGCAGCCACCGCTGCCCTGACCGCCCGCCCTTCCCTCACCTGATCTTGTAACTGGGCAGGGTGTGCTTGCGCTTGATGATCTTCTTGAGCTGGTTGACGATGATGGAGGTGAGCTGGGGCATGGGCCGGCCCTCGAACTGGGAGCGCACCTCGAAGTCAATCAGCGGGTCCTCCACGAAGGAGAAGAACCAGTGGGTGAAGGGCACGCGGGTGAGGACGAAACGCAGCCGGCCCACCACCCGCGACAGCTTGACGAACAGGTAGGCGGACTTGCCGAACACTAGGTCCACGTCGATGGCCAGGTGGAAGCCGCCATCGTACTCCACCTCTGCCTCGAAGGCCAGCTCCTCGGGGCAGGTGGCGGGCAGCGCGTCCCCGTCGGGGCCGTCGGGCTCGCCGGTGCCCGAGGCCACCACGGGCCGCACCAGGCGGATGGTCTTGATGAAGGGCACCGTGTCGCCCAGGAACACGTCGCGCAGGCTCAGCCCCTCCAGCAGGCGGCCGGCCGTCTTGGTCTGCAGCAGCTCCTCGAACTCCACCTTGATCTTCTTGGTGACCCAGCGGCGGGCGAGCGCCGTGTCCCGCAGCTCCCGGAACAGGAACAGGATGGTGGCGTTGAGGAAGTAGCAGGTCTCCCGCGTCGGCGGGGCCGGGCTGTCGGGGGTCGGGGTGGCCTCGGACGACCCGGCCGCGGGCTCCTCCGAGCCGCCGCCATAGAGGTACTCCCTAAGGGGCAGGCCCGGCACCGGCTTGAGATAGCGGAAGCCGTCGCCCGCGCGGGCCGCCTCGTCCGCCCGCGGCTCGGGCTGTCTGCGGTAGAGCAGCAGGAACTGTGCGAGCAGCGTGAGGAACGAGCCCAGCACGGCCGACGCCAGGATCATGAGCAGCAGCCCCATCCCGCCGCCCCCGCCGCCCGCCGGCCTGCTCCCGCGCTCTCCGCGCCGCCCTCCTCACGCCGTCGCCCCCGCCGCCTCCATCTTGCGGACATCGGTCGGGGAGGAGCGGCTCCTTGGGCCCGTCCCGAGCGTCGTCCGCAGCCCGGCGCTGCTCCCGTGCGGCGCCCTAGCCCGCCGCGGCCCCGCGCCTCCACAGACGCTC
>NC_022015.1:86843168-86871903 GCF_000317375.1 Microtus ochrogaster
CCGGGCGCTCGCGGACGCGGGTCCGTCTCCGGCCTCTCGGCGCGCTTCCAGCGAGCGCCGCGCCCCCCCACGCCCGCAGTCCGCCGCGCGTCCGTCCTCCCGGGGGCGCGGGAGATGACAGAGGGGTGACCCGGAGGAGTCCGGAGCAGGGCGGACGGGGCCTGGCGCAACCGTCCGTTATTCCGCACCCATCCCCCGCGCTGGCCGTGGGCCCTGCCCGCTGCGGCGACAGTCCTCCCCTTCGTCCCGCAGTGTGTCGCTGCCTCCCCTGCAGGGCATCGCGGCGGACAGCCCGAGCGCGGGCGGTTGGGACGCTGCCCAAGCCGGCCAGAGGACTGACTGCATCAGAGACCGCCGTCGCTATAGCCCGCACGGGCCAGCAGCTCTGCCTCCGCAGAGGGTGGACCCGAGAAGGGACCGAGGAGAACCGCGGGAAGAAGGGTACTAGCTTTCACACTTCAGGGCTTATTCGAGTTTAAGTGAGAAGGAGTTTCTTAAGAGGTCTGAGAGGAGTAGGTGGGCCGAAATGAATTCGCCAGCACATTGGAAGATGTCTTAGGGACTCCCTTCAAACTGTTGTGCATGCCCCCCTCCTTCCTCGCGTTATCACTGAGGCGGCACAGTCTAAAGAAGTTGTTGGGGTCACATGGCAGAGCACTGAGTCCTTGGTTTCCAGTCCATACAACAACATTGAGACAGGAAAGAGGGAGATTTTGCACAGAGTAGCACCAGGGCCAAACCAATAGAGCTTGAAAGCTTTGTGTTCCCTGGCAACAAAGTTTTCTGACTACTCAATTATTACACCATAGCTTATGTCGTCTTTCCACGTGGACACAGCCTTTTCTAGTGAGGTCAGATTTTTCCAGTACTTGAAGTCTCAAGGATTCAGGTTGGCTCTGAGACATCAGTGCAGGTATTGTTTCTAGCCCTTGAACATTTTAGGCCAAAGATTGCCTTGACTGGGTGATTCTGGAATTAAACCAGACTTCTGGCCCAACTGGACCAGGTATAGAGTTTGGAATCAATTTGATCTCATGTTTCTTATTCGGGCCAGGTCTGAGACCAGAATGGTGTTTGAAATGGGAAGACGTCTATAAGACAGATGTTTGCTGAACAACCTAGCTGACATTTCTAGAAGTTTCAGACAACGTCCATGTTCAATGTCACCCCCTGCTTCTGCTTCTGGGCTGGCTTCTTAGGTATATTAGTTCAACCCCAGTGAGAGCTATAAGCCCTCTCTCAGTTTTCACCAGAAATTTTACACCACTGTACCAAACATTACACTAGGGGGTGGAGTGGGGAGTTCTCCACATCAGTGAGATATTAAAACTTCCCACAGGGAGGCTAGACAGATGGCTCTGTCAGCAGAGTGCTTGCCATTCAAACATGTGAGCCTGAGTTTGGATCCCCAGCATCCACTTAAAAAGCTGGGTCTAGCAGCATAGTCCCTTAATCCCAGCACTCCAGGAAGGAGACAGGAAGTTCCCTGAGTCCTGAACTCCAGGTTCAGCAAGAGACTAATTCAAGAACTAAAGTGGAGTGTGATCGAGAAAGATACCCGATGCCAATGTATGGCCGCTGCATGCACACATCAAACACACGCATGTTGGGGGAGGCTGCTTGTTCATTTCCCAGCTGCCCAGACTCTAGAAATAATCACTCAGAAACTATATTATTTAAATCAGTGCTTGGCCAATCACTTAAGAGTATTACCCCATTTTCATGATTTTATATTTTATCATGAGGCTCATAGCCTACCGGCAAGGTTCCACCTAACAGCTCACATCTTTCCCCTCTGGCAGCTACATGGCATCTCTTTCACTCTGCCTACTCTCTCTCTCTCTCTCTCTCTCTCTATATATATATATATATATATATATATATATATATTCATCCAGCCTGGCTATATTCTGTTAAGCCACTTGCCGAAAGCAGTTTCTTTCCCACACCATTTCCCCTTTTCTGTTTAAATAAAAAGGTTTTAACATTAACACAGAAAAATTACATATAACAAAACAGGTATCAAGCAAGAATTACAGTTATAATATTTATATCTATCTTTTATCATAACTAAGTAAAACTATAACTTATTCTTCAACTCCATCAAAGACCCCAGAAGAATATAATATTACCTAAGTAAACTTCCAAAACTCTAGAAATGACAGAGACATCTCGCTGCCTGGAGAGTCACCCAAAGTTGTTCTGTATTGTTGGAGCACCCATCTTCAGCCCACAGGCCCATAGTATCCAGCAGACTTTTCCATGAAGCACGAAATTTCAAAGACAGTTCCACCTATATTGGCAGTTTGTCAGTCACTTTCTTTTGTGTCCTGCAGAATGTCTTGCAGACTCTTTCATGAAGAACAAACACTGAAGGACTGTCTCACCTTCTTTAGGCAACTTCAGCAGTCATTTTTCTGTGGGTTCTGCTTGTCCAGTCAAGCAGTTCAGGCAAAAGCAGTTTCTTGCCCAAATGGCTAACAAACTCCATAAGGAGTCTCTTCGATGCCCATCATCTTCTTGAAGTAGATTGGTACTGCCAGGAGCAGGTATGTCTCATGCCATGAAAAGTCCTAAGTTATTAAAACATTTTAAATGTCATATTCTGTAGTCTTTGAAAGATCTGAAAATTACCTAACTGAAATATATCTCTATATATCTA
The DNA here is from genome assembly GCF_000317375.1 of Microtus ochrogaster. Classification (NCBI taxonomy): domain Eukaryota; kingdom Metazoa; phylum Chordata; class Mammalia; order Rodentia; family Cricetidae; genus Microtus; species Microtus ochrogaster. The sequence continues at coordinate 86,845,831 of NC_022015.1, forward strand.
GAAAACCTAACTAACATGTCTAAAAGTTTGACTATTGTAGATGACTATTAACCTATATTTATTATTCATTAAATTTTAAAATGAACTGTGCAATCACAATACCTTAATCAAGAGCAGAAATATACATATAACAAGATCTACCTTAAATTTCTATCAATAGACCGAGATCAATACCAATGTAAAGTATTCATCTCTTTAGCACACACACATGCATAGAACCAGAGCCAAACAACTCTCTTGATCTATCATGGCTCTGGAATGATCCTACACCCAGTACTCTCCCCTTACTTGCAAGGTTGGCGAGCCCCATGGAAATGTCTTCAATCTCACTACATCTCCACATCTTCCTTAATCCCTAGGATACCTCTAGGAACCCTGTGTCTTCTCAGTCTATTGGTCATTCAGTTCTCCAAGGGCACACGACAGTCTACAGGATCTCTCCAGGAGATCAGGAAACCTTGAGGAAAGAGAAGGGAAAAATCAGGGAAAAAAGGCTAACATTTACTAAACACTAGCAATGACAATACAGATGTGATGGTTTAAATCTGAAATGACTGCCATAGGATCATGTCTTGAATACTGGATCACCAGGTTTGTGGACTATTATTCTGAAGGAGTTTTTAGGAGATTGACTTGACTTATGGAAATAGGTCACTGGACCTGATTTCTGTCTAGTGTCTGTGCTTCCTGCCAGTCACCGTAACATCACTGTCACTCGCTGCTGGTATCAGGAACTGAGCCACTCTGCATTCTCAGCCATGCCCTCTCCACCGTGATGGATGGTGACCCTCTAAAGCAGTGACAAAAATCTTTCCTTGTCAGGAGTTGCCATGGTGGCCATAGAAATAACTAACACAACAATGCATTGATGTGTCAGCCACAATGCTCAATGCTTGCTTGTTTTAAAATATGTATCTTTAAGTTTATAAATAAACATGATTTTATAGTCAAATGTATATGCTACCTAGTTGGTAGTGCTCACATAATTTGGGTGTGGTATACCCTTTATCTTATGAAATATTGCTGTTTTAATAGAAGCTTGGTGCTTTTGAATGCTATTCTTAGGAGAATATAAATCCACCAGCCCTCATCTTAATAACAATGCTGGTTTATAATTGATCAGAAGTCTGGGGATCACTGTCCTTGACTCTGGAAATCTGAGATTCTGAGTGGATGTGAAGGAGATGCACGAATGACCCACTGATGTGCCTCAGATGACATCACTGAAGTTAAGGTGCCCAGTGTTGGCACAGAACTTGTGGGAGTAAACAACCAATGTCTGATTTGACTTAAAGTCCACCCCATGAAAAGGAACCCATACCCAAGAGCCAGAGACTAGATAGCCTAGAGACCTAGGGCAAAACCAAACCCTACTTGTCTTTTTTTTTTAAGTATCAATTGATTTCTAATGATATTCTGTTATACTCATAGATCAGTGCCTTTTTTAGTCATCATCATAGAAGCCTCCTCTGGCAGCAGATGAGGTCAGATTCAGAAACTCACAGCCAGACATTGCATGGGGAGAGAGTTTAAGTAGGACGACAATCAAATACCCTCAGAGCTCAGGGAATCCGAGCCAGAGGTGATGAAGGACACCAGGAGAACAAGGCCCTCTGAATCAACTAAGCAAAGTGCGTTTGAGCTCACAGAGACTGAAGCAGCAAGCACAGGGTCTGCATAGGTCAGCACCAGGTCCTCTGACTCCTTAGTGTGAGAATGAGCGCATCTCTGACTCTTGTGCCTGCTCTAGAGGCTTTTTCCCTCACATTGGGTGACCGTATCCAACTTGAGTATGATGGTTTTTCTTTATCTCATTATATTTTATTTTGTCACATTTAGTTGTTATCTCATAGGAGCCTGCTCTTTTCTAGTGGGAGACAGAAAGGGAGTGGATCCAGAGGGGAGGTGAAGTGGGGAGGAGCTGGGAGGTGTAGAGGGAGAAGAAACTATAATCAAGATATAGCATATGAAAAAATCTATTTCCAATAAAACAAAAATTAAAGGAAGGAAGCTGTCCCAGCAGCTTTCCTGGGAAGTAAAGACACAACCTCACCAACCGAGAGAGAGGCAGGCCTTTCTAATGTCACGGTACTCTGAATCCTTTATGTTGACTCCAAATAGGGGAGACTCAAAGCCTATGAATTCTGGCAGCGGCAGGGGTGGGTGGGGGAGGATTGGAACCATATAAGAGTCAATTTAATGAAAATTATGTAAAATAATGCAGATCTTGTCAACTAGATTGATTGAGAAACACCTAGAGAGTGCCTGAAATGTGCCTCTAAGAGTGTCTGTGAGGACATTTCCAGAACTGATTTAGGTTCTCAGGACTCTGGCTTCATATCTTTATGGATTCATAAGATGATGACATTATTGGAAGGTAGTGAAAAGCAGGAGATAAGACCTGGTTGGAGGAATAGGGCCAGTAGGGGCCTCTTTCTAAATTATTCTCCTGGCTAGTTGGTAGTGGAGCAACTTTAATTCCAGCACCGGGAGGCAGAAGCAGGTGGATCTCTGAGTTCAATGCCAACCTGGTCTACAGAGTTCCAGGACAGCCAGAACTGTACAGAGAAACCTTGTTTTGAACACCCCCAAATCTTCTGATTCCTGTTTGTTGGGATATGAGCTTGTCTTTGATGTGCCAAGCTCTCCCTGACATGATGGATCAATATCTCTGAAGCCATAAGCTAAAATTAATCCTCCTTTTAAATTTCTTATATCTGGTATTTGTCACAAACTCAGAAAAGCAATACAATAGAAAAGTTGAGGGCAAAGCAGCGAGAAGTTTAGAATATCTGCTAAGAAATGATACACTGAATCATTTTGTGAACTGTGAAGATAAAAAGTCCAACAGTAATTTTTTGAGGATTCAACATATACCTGTAAGGAATGAGCAGAGCAGAGTCCCTGCCCTCAGGGATTCAGGCCCAGGCAGACGCAGACACCACATAACTAATGATAAGACAGCCACTGCTCCAGCAGAGGCCACTGGAGAAACTGTGGGAACAGAGCCTTCTAGTCCAGGGGCAGAGAACAGAAACTGCCTAGGGCTAACTCCACTGCCGCATAGTTCATGGTAACGGTGCTGGAAGATCTCCAGGAACTCAGCTGTGTGATGTTCCTTTGGGTCTTGCACAGAACTCTCACTGGACAGAATTGTTTCTCACACCCTTCACCCTCATCTTGTTCTCTTGTTGAGATGCATGCTCTTTGTTCCTGTCCCCGCTCCGGACTCAGGCAAGGAGCTGAGCAAGCATCAGCTCTGGACCCAAATCTAGAGTCCTGTACCTGGTGCCGCCAGCGTGCACCTCTAGCCCAATCTTAAATGTTGGGAGGGAATCCGTAAATTGATCATACTGAATCAATCTTTTGTGCCCCTGGGCTTGCCAATGCAGAGTGAGGCAATTTCTCCCAAGAGGGATTAAGAAAATGATGGGTTGTCCAGTGTAGAGGTAGACACCTTTAATACTAGCACTCACGGGACAGAAGCAGGTGGATCTCTGTGAGTTAGAAGCAAGCCTCTTCTACAGATCCAGTTCCAGAATAGCTAGGCTCTGTTACACAGAGAAACCCTGTCTTGAAAAATCAAAAAGGAAAGAAAAAGGAAGAAAATGTTGGGCCATTCTAGTTTAATAGGAACCAAGACAAGAAACGGATTCTCTCTGGGGAATATGGGAGGCTTTGGGGCAAATAGAATTCCCTTTGGCAGTTGCGTGGAGGAGTTACCAGAATAAAAAATAAAACCTCCCACGTTGAAAATCCAATGTAGTTCAAGGAAATTGGGACATGATGCCGGGAGAAGGTAGAATGAGTAAGTGTTGGGGCTGACCAGTGTGAAAGAAGGGACAGGATGTGAGCTGAGTTAGGGAGGGGTGGAAATGCAGGGAGGGGTCCAGTTCTACTTTGCTAACTTTGTAGTGTTGAAAGGTTTGCTGTTGTTGTTTAAGCAAGAATATAACAACACATTTCCTTCCATCCCCCACTGACACAATGTCAAATATCATTCCGGCTTCTGCCCTCTGCTTCTGTGCACTAATGGTCCTTACACACACACACACACACACACACACACACGCACGCACGCACGCACGCACGCACGCACACACGCACGCACACAGAGAGCCCTCATCATCCCCCTCCCTCACCTCCATTATTGTAGTCAGCAACTCTTCCCAGTTCCCACAAAGTGTCCGCCCTCAGATCTTGACCAGTCTCTCACCTCTCACCCTCTCTTCTTCCCCACCATGCTCAAGGGAGGACAAAGCCCTCCATTTCAGGGAAGAAAAAGGAGGCCTGTCTGCTAACCTGACCCATGGTCCTTCCTTCCCTGACAACTACTCGCTGACAGAAGCCTCTCTTCTGTGGCCACAATAATCACTGCAAAAAATATAGAGAAGTTCAGTGGATAGCGTGCTTCCCTGGGGCTCACTGGGCAGGTAGCCTAACTACCTGGTCCACTTCAGGACTGTAAAAGATCTTATCTCAGAGAACAAGGTGGAGGGCCAGTGATGGAGATGGCTCACCAGGTGGCCCTGAGTTCAGCCTCCTGAACTCACATGGTGGAAGGAGAGAACTGACCCCTTCACGTCCTCTGACTTCTACAGTCCCTGTGTGGTACCTGTGCCCCCTCCCCAGCACAAAAGTGGAGGACCTCTGGCCTTTACATGTGTGCACACATACCTGTACCTGCACATACAAGAACATGCCCACACACTCCACCCACCCACCCCCACCCCAGAATACAGCAGACAAAATAAAGCAAAACTGTGCTCATGCAGTGGAACCTGCTCCTGCAGGCCCAGCTTCTCTCCTTCCACATACTCACCACTTCCTGCATGCTTAGAGAATGCAACAAAACCCCCACTAGCCTCCAACCTTCAGCTCCCCAACTTCCTCCTTGGCCTCTCTTGTCTGATTGCAGCTTTTCTTCGTCCCTTCATCCACAGAGTCTACTTCTGTCTGAACAATACCCCCCCCCATATGCTGCCAGTTTTAAACTGACAAACCCCACAATCACCAGACCCAGGAGAGTCTCCATGAATGATTATCTACCTGAGACTGGCCCGCGGGCATGCTGTGGGATGGAGAAGAGGTGAGAAGTCCTAGCCCATTGTGTGAAGTTCATGCCCTGGTTTGGGACCCTGGGCTGTGCGGCTGTATAGCTTGGGCTAGCTGAGCAGCAGCAAGCAAGTAAGCAAGTTCCCTCTCTTAGCTCTTGCCTGTGAATGCAATGGGACCATTTCCTGCCCTGCCTTGATTTCCTCAAAATGATGGGCTGTGACTTGGAATTTTAAGCCAACTCCACCCTTCCTCCCCGAAATATTTTTTGTCAGGGTGATTTTTCACAGCAACAGAAATGAAAATAGGACACCCCACCTCCAGGAACCCGTTCTTGGAGACACCTTTGTAGCTCTTTCATCAGAGTTCTGAGGACCCTCTGACAATATAGATCATGTTCCCCTTTTCGTGAATCCTTTCCTTCCCCTGACAAGACTGTGCAGAATGCCAAGTAATGCCAGGCTTCAAGCTTATTCCTCGATTTTGGTTATCAACAAGAGAAGCTGCCCCTTGGCAGTTGCTGACCGTTTCTGTGGCTAGAGATAGGAACAGAAAACAGTCTTCCCCAAGGAGCGCCCTGGGTGGGGGTGCCCACCTTTCCAGTGTGCTCTGGGCTGAGACAATGTCTGGGAGTAAGATCCTCAACAGTAAAATCGAAAAGTTGTGGGTAAACTGGCCAAGTTTGTCACCTTCAATTGGAGATTCTTTTATGGATGGAGATAAAGATGATGTGGGTCCCCTCTCCCTGGGAACAGCACAGGAACAGGATTGATTGTTTCCTCTTTCTTAGTGGGAATGAAAAACTGCTTCTAATAATACATCTCAAGTCTAACAATAGCACTAAATTCTTTCTGCTTTGCACTTTAATTACGGCACTAGCCCAGTTCCAAGCCTCTTATCTTTCATTTAAGGCTGTGGACTCTCTCATTACTGCTCGGAAACAGAAATTATCCTTGAGTTTTGAGACTTTTAGAGTCAACTTGATTGTCCCCTTTCTCAGACCCCTCTAATCAAGTCCTCTTTAACAGACAAGGGCTTCACTCACTTTTGTGAATTTCTTCAACTGCTCTCTAAGCAGGTTCACTTCTGTCCATGCCCTGAGGCTAGGACAGTTTGGGCTGTGCCATTACATCTTGCCCCTAAATTATTTTTTTTATAAAAAAAAAATTTATTTACTTAGAAGCATTCAGAATGTCAACAAAACAGCTGCAATTTATTTTTTGCAATTACACAATTACAGAGTGGTATTCAGTTAACAGAACAACAATTATCTTCATATAAGCTGCATCAGAGACAACTGAAGGTGAAAAAAAACAAAAAACGGAAAAATACCTACCGTCCCCATATATAACTAATTGGTGCTGTGCACCAACAAGAACCTGCTTTAAATTTGCATGCCAATTTACAACCCCCAGACTGTACCAGGCAAGGTTAGTGGCTATTGAAAATACCACCAAGACAGGGCTATCTAAAGACACATTCGGTAGTGTGTTAACTATACAAAAAAAAACTGTACAGTTTAAAAACAAATCTTACACAACCTTACATTTCAATTTTCTTTAAAATAAGCGAGTTGTGTACAGGGTGATTAAATGCTTTATAGACAAGAAAAAAACTGCACTAGAACCAACTTATTCATCATCATCTCCTCATCTTCATCTTCCTCCTCTTCCTCTTCATCCTCTTCATCTTCCTCTTCCTTCTTTTTCTTGCTCTTTTCTGCCTTGACCACCCCCTTTTTCGCTGCATGGGGTTTTCCTTTAGCTCTGTAAGCAGCAATATCCTTTCCGTACTTCTCCTTCAGCTTGGCAGCCTTCTTTTCGTCGGGCTGCTTGTCATCTGCAGCAGTGTTCTTCCACATCTTTCCCAGTTTCTTTGCAACATCACTCAGGGATAAGCCAGGGTGCTCTCCTTTGATTTGGGGGCGATACTCAGAACAGAACAAGAAGAAGGCCGAAGGAGGCCTCTTGAGTGCATTGGGGTCCTTGAACTTCTTTTTGGTCTTCCCTTTGGGGGGGATGTAGGTTTCCATTTCTCTTTCATATCTAGCCTGTCAGCCTTGGCCATGTCTTCAAATTTCCCCTTTTCTTTAGCAGACATGGTCTTCTACCTTTCTGAACACTTCTTGGAGAACGCCGAGAAGCTGACAGAAGCTTCCGGGTGCTTCTTCTTGTGTTCCTCCCGGCAAGTTTGCACAAAGAATGCATACGAGGACATTTTGCCTCTCGGCTTCTTATTCTGCTCTGTTGTCAAGCAAAAGTGTTCTTTTCCCTGCTTGAAATGCCTTTCCAGGCCAGCTGGCCTTGGTGAATTCCGGATAGAACATCCTCATTGTCTCAGTGTGTGGGTGCACCCCTCGCGGTCCTGAGTTCCTTGCTCGTGCTCCCTCTCCTTCTGCTCCTGATTTGGACCTTGAGATTTCTGTCCGGTGCTCCAATGTGGGACTCTGTCTCTGTCTCCTTTCATCGCCTGATGAAGGTTAATATTCAGGAGGATGCCTATATGTTTGTCTTTGGATTCACCTTCTTATTTAGCTTCTCTAGGATTGCGAATTATAAGCTGGCCTGGGTCTGAAAAAAGCATGGGATAAAACCAGACTTGCTGAACATAGCGGACAATGAGGACTACTGAGAACTCAAGAACAATGGCAATGGGTTTTTGATCCTACTGCACGTACTGGCTTTGGGGGAGCCTAGGCAGTTTGGATGTTCACCTTACTAAATCTGGATGGAGGTGGGCGGTCCTTGGACTTCCCACAGGTCAGGGAACCCTGATTGCTCTTCAAGCTGATGAGGGAGAGGGACTTGATCGGGGGAGGGGGAGGGAAATGGGCAGTGGCGGGGAGGAGGCAGAAATCCTTAATAAATAAATAAATTTAAAAAAAAGAAATGCCTTTCCAAATGAATCTGACTTACAGATTTGGTAGATCAGACAGAAGTTGATTGAGGCCACTTTCACACACAAGAAAGCATGTAGTGGCCATTCCTACAAGGAACTGTGGCAGGGTATCTTTGCAGGAGGTTTTGAGGGATCTTACCTGGGATATCCTTCCTATAAAAGTGTGTACTGGGTTCTTAAAAGTTTCTTGTGAAATTGGGCCACATTATGCCTATCCTCTCTGTCTGCTAGTACTCCTGTAGATCCCACTGTAGTTAGGATAAGTCCACGGTCCTTGACTGGCTTTCAACATCTGGCTTCTACTGTTTGGTCAGGGGCCTCCCAGATGTTTTCTGAAAGGGAAGTGGAAGCTCTTTGGGCTCGTGGTTCACTACATTTCCATGGTAACTATTCAATCTGGCTCCTCTCAGAATCTTCAAGCTCCAAACCTCAGCTTCAATCTCCAAGCTCAGCCTGAGAGGACGCCCCAGCTGTGTCCAGTCAACTCTAACTCAACACCCAGAACACCATTCCTGTGCCATATTCTAGTCCAATTCTTCTGTGACTCCTACAGCCCAGCCAAATTCCGCTCTCTCCCCTCCTTCATTGCACGGTTATCGGTTTTGTATTGTTTGCTGTCTCCTCACTAGCTAGTAAGCTCCCTGCCTGTAGTGAAGTTTGCGGAGTGCTAACTCTGCTGGTATTTACAGGAAAGAAGGAAGGAGAGGGAGGGAGCTGAGAGACGGGAAGGAGGACAGGGTGGCATCAGTCTTTTTCCCCCAACACCATAACCTCACACATCTCCTCTCATGGGTTGTGGTTCTCCTCTCGGGACCGCTGAGGTCGTCTTTCCCCAAGAGCCTGGCTCAAAGACAGTTTTCCTGGGGTCAGATGCCAGATCTAGGACTTGATGGCTGTGCAACCTGGGTCAAGGTACACAGATGCTCAAGGTTCAGTTAATTCGTGTCAAATGGGCTACTGACATAGGGCTCTCAGGAGGATTTGGTAACACAAACATATGGCCTGGCATGTGTCAGCTTACGAAAGGTTGGTTATTGTCAGTTAAGTGTTTAGGAACAGAGCCATCCTTGATTGAGGAAAGCATTTGGCCTCATGTTTAACATTTATAGAGTTAGAGCAGTCTCCTCAGTCTGGCATATTTTATATCACTGAATCTTTTAGAATTTATAAGTCAGCATCTGCGACCATTGGAGCCTTGGCCCTGACTGCACCTGGAGAGCCCCAGAGACCCCGAAGCAGCCTTCCCACCCCTGCGACCATCCCCCACTGCATCTGTGATCACTGGAGCCTTGGCCCTGATGCCAGTGGAGAGGTGAGTGTCTGGGTTCCCGGTTGGAGGGCCCTGGTCTCTTGGCACTAGCCCCCTGAGGCACATCCTGCAGCCCACCTGCCTGCCCATCCCCACCCACTGAAGCTCCAGAGCAGCCCCCCCACACCCACAACCATCCCCCATCATATCGCATCTGTGATCACATTGGCCCTGACTCCACCTGGAGAGCCCCAGAGACCCTGGAGCAGCCCCCCCACACCCACAGACATCCCCCACAGCCGTCCCCCAAGCTTCTGTGGTCACTGGAGGCTTGGCCCTGACTGCCCTGGAGAGGTGAGTGTCTGGGTTCCCAGACAGATGGCCCTGCTATCTAGGCCCTAACCCCTGGAGGCACATTCTGCCACCCAGTTCCACCCACCAAAGCCCCAGAGACTACAAAACAGCTTCCCAAACCCCCAACCATCCCCACTGCATCTGCAACCACCATCGGAGCCTTAGCCCTGACTGCACCTGGAGAGGAACCCCCAGAGCCGCACCTGTGACCACCAGAGGCACAGCCCACCTGCACCTGGAGGAATAGTGACCACCTAAGCCACAGGCCCCACCTGCACCAATTGGAGGCCGAAGAACTACTCCCTGAAGCACAGGCCCCACCTACACCTGGAGGAAGAGATGGACAGATAACAGTGTAAGAATACATTCAACAACATAAAGAACAAAAGAAAATAGTGGTCCTAAATCGTAAAGACCTGAACTTCCCAACACAGATAAACCAGAAGGAAACGATATTAAAAATAACTATAGGAAGATGATAGAGGCCCTTAAAGAGGAAATGAAAAATTCCCTTAAAGAAATGGAGGAAAAGACAAAAAATAGAAAAAAAATCAACAAATCATTTAAAGAAAACAAAGAAAAACAAGCAGATGAAAGCAAGACTTGAAAACTGAAGCAGAGGCAATAAAGAAAACAAACTGAGAACAGAAAAATTATCCACCATGATCAACTAGGCTTCATCCCAGAGATGCAGGGGCTGTTCAACGTATGAAAATCTGTCAATATAACCCACCATATAAAAAAAAGACTGAAAAAAAACCCCACATGATCATCTCAGATGCTGAAAAAGTCTTTGACAGAAGCCAACATTCCTTCATAATAAAGATAATGGAGAGATTAGAGATACAAGGATCATACCTAAATATGATAAAAGCAATATATAGCAAGACAACAGCTAACATCAAACTAAATGGAGAGAAATTCAGAGTGATTCCACTAAAATCAGGAACAGACATGCCTATTCAATATAGTACTCAAAGTTCTAACTAGAGAAATAAGACAATAAATGGAGATTAAGGAATACAAATTGGAAAGGAAGAAGTCAAACTTTCACTATTTGCAGATGATATGATAGTTTACATAAGTGACCCCAAAAATTCTACCAGAGAACTACTACAGCTGATAAACACCTTAAGTAATGTGGCAGGATACAAGATTAACTTTAAAAAACAACAAAAAAGTAGCTCTCCTATATAAAGATGATAAATGGGCTGAGAAAGAAATCAGAGAAACATCACCATTCACAATAACCACAAATAATATAAAATATCCTGGGGTAACTCTAACCAAACAAGTGAAAGACCTGTCTGACAAGAACTTTAAGTCTTTGAAGAAAAAAATTGAAGATATCAAAAAATGGAAAGATCTCCCATGTTCTTCGATAGGTAGGATCAACATAGTAAAAATCTTAACCAAAAGCAATCTACAGATTCAGTGCAATGCCCATCAAAATCCCAACAAAATTCTTCACAGACCTTGAAAGAACAATTTCAATTTCATATGGAAAAACAAAAAATCCAGGATAGCCAAAACAATCCTGTACAATAAAGGAACTTCTGGAGGCATCACCATCTTACTTTAAGCTTTACTATAAAGCTATAGTAATGAAAATCACTTAGTGTTGGCTCAAAAACAGGTAGTTGGACCAATGGAATCAAATCAAAGACCCTGACATTAACCTGCACACCTATGAACACTATGGTTTTTGGTTTTTTGGTTTTTTTTTTTTTTTTTTTTTTGATTTTCTAGACAAGGTTTCTCTGTAGCTTTTTGGTTCCTGTCCTGGAACTAGCTCTTGTAGACCAGGCTGGCCTCAAACTCACAGAGATCCACCTGCCTCTGCCTCGCGAGTGCTGGGATTAAAGGCGTGCGCTGCCACCGCCCAGCTTGTTTTTTGTTTTTTGAGACAGGGTTTCTCTGTAGTTTTGTAGCATGTCCTGGAACTAGGTCTTGTAGACCAGGCTGGCCTCAAACTCACAGAGATCTGTTGGCCTCTGCCTTCCAAGTGGTGAGATTAAAGACATGTGCCACCACTGCACAGCCTGAACACCTGATTTTTGACCAAGAAGCTAAAATTTTACAATGGACAAAAAGAAAGCATATTTGACTAATAGTGTTGGCATAACTGGATGTCAACATGTAAGAAGAATACAAATAGATCCATATCTATCCCCATGCACTAAACTCAAGTCAAAATGGATCAAAGACCTCAACATAAATCCAGCCACACTAAACCTCTTGGAAAAGGAAGTGGGAAGTAGCCTTGAACTTATTGGCACAGGGAATCACCTCCTGAATATAATACCAGTAGCATAGACACTGAGATTGACAATCAATAAATGATACCTTCAGAAACTAAGAAGCTTCTGTAAGGCAAAGGACACAGTCAGCAAGACAAAACAGTATCTTGCAGAATGGGAAAAGATTAGCACCAAACCCACATCTGACAGAAGGCTGATCTCCAAAATACACAAAAACTCAAGAAACTAGACATCAAAATACCAAATAATCAAAATAAAGAATGGGGTACAGATCTAAATAGAGAATTCTCAACAGAACACTTTGAAACGGCCAAAAGGCACTTAAGGGATTGCGTAACATCCTTATCCATCAGGGAAATGTAAATCAAAAGAACTCTGAGATACCATCTTAAATCTGACAGAATGGCTAAAATCAAAAACACAAACGACAGACAGCTTGTGCTGGAGAGGTTGTGAAGTAAGGGGAACACTCCTCCATTGCTGATGGAGTGTAAACTTGTACAGCCACTTTGGAAATCAGTATGACTGTTTCTCAGAAAACTGGGAATCAATCTACTTTGAGACACAACAATACCACTCTTGGGCATATACCCAAAGGATGCACACTCACACCACAAGGACATTTGCTCAACTGTGTTCACAGCAGCATTATTCCCAACAGCCAGAACCTGGAAACAAACTAGGTGCCCTCAGCCGAAGAGTGGATAAAGATAACGTGGCACTGAAAGACACAAACAGATAAACAAACAAAAGCCAGGCGGTGGTGGCGCACGCCTTTAATCCCAGCACTCGGGAGGCAGAGGCAGGCAGATCTCTGTGAGTTAGGCCAGCCTGGTCCACAAAGTGAGTTCCAGTTCAGCCAGAACTTGAAAAACCAAAATGAATGAACGAACGAATGAATGAATGAATGTACATTTACACAATGGAGTACTATTTAGCAATAAAAAACAATGCCATCTTGAAATGTGCAGTCAAATCGATGGTACTAGAAAAAAACCATCCTGAGTAAGGTAACCGAGACCAGAAAGACAAACACGGTATGTACTTACTCATAAGTGGATATTAGACATAAAACAATGGATAACCAGCCTATAGTCCACAGCTCCAGAGAAACCAGGAAACAAGGAGGACCCTAAGAGAGACAGACATACATGGATCCCCTGGGAAGGGAAATAAACAAGATCTCCTGAGTAAAATGGGAGTGGGAGGAGAGTGGGGAGGACAGAGAGGGAGAGCAAGGAAAGAGATATCTTGGTAGAGGAAGCCATTATGTTGTTAGCAAGAAACCTGGCACAAGGGAAGTTCTCAGGAATCCACAAGGATAACCCCAGCTAAGACCCTAAGCAATAGTGGAGAGGATGCCTTAACTGTCCTTTTCCTGTAAGCAGATTGATAACCACCTTAATTGTCATCATAGAACCTTCATCCAGTAACTGGTAGAAGCAGATGCAGAAATTCTCAGCACTGGGCCGAGCTCCCTCAAAGAGAAGGAGGAGCAATAATATGAGCAAAGGGGTCAAGACTATGATGGGAAAACTCACAGAAACAGCTGACCTGAGCTAGTGGGAGCTCACTGACTCCAGACTGACAGCTGGGAACTCTCATGGAACCAAACTAGGCCCTCTGAATGTGGGGGACAGTTGTGTGGCTTGGGCAGTTTGTGGGGACCCCTGGCTGTGGGACCAGTATTTATCCCTAGTGCATGAACTGGCTTTTTGAAGCTCATTCCCCATGGACGGATACCTTGCTCAGCCTAGATACAGGGGCAGGGGGCTTGGACCTGTCAACAGACTTTGTTGACATCCCATGGGAGGCCTTACCCTCTCTGAGGAGTGGCTGGGGGGGTGGGGAGGTGGGTGGAAAAAAGCAGGAGGGGGAGGAGGAGAGGGAGAGGGACCTGGGACTGGTATGTAAAATAAAAATTGTTTTTAAAGAATAAAATAGATAAATAAAAAAGAATTTATAAATCAAACAGCTAAGCTTTGTATAGTTGTGTGCTTGTGTGCCTGTGTGTGGAGGCTGGAGGGCAACGTCAGGCTTCATGGATTGTTTTTTCTTTTTGAGACAGAATTTTTCACTAGCCTAGAACTTAGGTCACACTAGATCTGGCCAGTGAGCCCCAGAGATCCATCTGTCTCAACCTTCTTGGTGCTGGGATTACGAACACAGGTCACTATGCCTAGCTTTGTGTTTTGTGGCTTCTGGGGACTGAACTAGGCTGGGACTTTGTACCTGAAAGGCAAGCACTCTGCGACGGTGTTACTTCCCCATCCAGCTATAAACCTAGGAGGTGCCTTCTCTCTTTACATCAGCACAGTACGACTTTGTAAAAGCAAATAGTCTAAAATTAGAAGCTGTAGAGTTGAAATGATTAAAAGTCTGTAAATTTACTATCAAATCAATTGAATTTGAGTTTTCCTGTGCCTATGAATAATGCCCAGGGGTATTTGAATGAATGAAAAAATAAAGATTTATTTCATGAGTTACCCATCCCATATTTTTTGTCATTGTAAAAAAATACTAATTATGATCAAAGTCTATAAATAATTTATGTGGTTCTCAGAGTAATTGTGAGATTTAAAATAATGTAATTATATTCATAAGTATCAAATTTGAATATATTTCCATCAAAAATGTGAAAGAAGAAAAAGTTTTAAATATGAAATTCTTATAAAAAATCAAAGTATAAATTATAAGTAGTAAATGCAAAATATGTTATTTGAATAAAGCTGTGGATTTCAAACTTAAAAGTTTTATTTTTTTACATTTTTATGTATTATTATGGTGTGTATGTGCACACTCTGTGCACATACCCATGATGTATGTGACACACTGTGGTGACCAGAGGACAAGTTTGTGTAGTGATTTTTTTCTTTCCTCTTTAACGTGGGCACTGGGAACCAAACGCAGGTCACCAGGCTCATGTGCCAGTTGCCATTACCTGCTGAGCCATCCGGGGGGCCATCATGTAAGCTTCCGACAGTGGAATTAAAAACTTAAATACTTTAATAAAGAAGGCTGGGCATGATGGCACATGCCTGCAATCCTTACACCCAGGAGACGGAATGCAGGAGGATTTCGAGTTCGCAGCCTTTCTGGACTATGTGATGAGACTCAGTCTCCAGAAAGAAAAAAAGAAAGCGTCCCCATTTCTAGCCTGCATTTTCTTCATTTAGTTGCCGGTTTAAATAACCAGCATTGCGCTTCCCCTGTGCTATTCTTAGATATATAAATACATATATATGAATAAATAAAATGGCTTTTAAAAATAGTATTGTACATTTTCCAGCTACTCATAGGCACCTTACTTTTGTGGATATACTAACTCCTAAGCATTTTAGGAACCCCAAAACGAACACAGATAAAAAGGAAAATTTCTCAGCGTTACAGGGCCGAATGCCGGACTTTACCGAAATCCACCTGGTTGGTCTCTGGGAGAAACCAACAGCCTGTGTGGTTTGCCTCTCTTCTCACAGAGGGTGCCCAATCCTCTCACAGCGTCCAGTGCTGACAGGAGCAGGACTAACCCACATACCTTTCCTCTAGGGGCCTGACCAGACGCCAGTGTTAGAAGGCGCCAAGAGATATTAGCACCTTCATGATCTCCAAGGCATGTAAATGTGAGGGACTGGGGTGCAGAAAGCACCAGCGGATCAGAGGGGTGGGAAACCTAAGAAGCAGCTCCCCGGATGATGGAGGGTGCCCACTGAGGTATCTGTTTGCATTGTAAGCAAACGCTACTGAGCCTCCAAAAACTCTCTGGGATGAACAGGACCTTTGAAGGCGATTTGGAGCTGAGGAGGTGCTTCTTGCTTTCCCTGACTTCTGCCACCGGCCATGACACACACCCTGGAGAGAGGTTCAGCCGCTGGGCAGTTCTCACTGACTCTGCACTACTGACTCTAGCTGAGCAGTCCAGCCACACTTGGTAAGAAACCAAGTACTTGAGTCTTTAAGTTCCTGACCTATTGATGCCACTTTCAGGTGAGAACTCTATGAGTCACTTGGTAATAAAACATATCAAAATGAAAACAAACTAACTGAAAGAGTCCATTCTCCAGGAAATGCCAAGTCTGTGTGTGTGCGTGTTTACACACGTGTGTGTAAATGTTAGAGGACACTCCCTGCCGTCCCTCTTAAGGCACAGTACACCTTGTTTTCCTTAAAATCTCTCCCCACGTTGTGTATGTGTGTGTCCATGAACGCATTCCCCCAAAGGACTGTATGTGTGACCAGAGGGCCTCGGCCAGTCCTGGCCTTCCACCTTGATGGGGAATCACTTCCTGTTAGCTGCTGCACACACCAGGGCAGCTGGTCTGCAGACTCCCAGGGATGCTCCTGTCTCCACTGTAGGAGATCTGGAATTACGGACATGCACTAAAGGACCCGGGGTTTTACTGTGGCTTCTGGGGATTTGAGCTGAGTTTACTCACACTCATACAGCAAGTACTTTCTTTGCCCACTGTGTGATCTCACCCACCCAGCCATTATGTTTGCTTGAGATAGAGTCTTTCTCTTGGAGCTCACCAACAAGCTAGGCCAGCCCCAGGGATCCACCTGTCTCCAGCTCCTCTGCACTGGAGTTAAAAACATGCTACCACGTCCAGCTCAGCGTGTGTGTGCACATGCATGTGTATGTGTGCATGTGCATGTGTGTGTATGTGTACTAGGGGTTGAACTCGGGCCCTCATGATTGTGCATCGAGCACTTTACCAACTGAGCTCTCTTCTAACACAAACTTTTTTCTTAAAGTCAAGGAAAAAAAGTCACCAAGATAACTCATAAATACCTATGGTGAGCCTTTTAAACATAGACTTTTATAGGCATGTGACAACAGGCTAAGCTATCATTTTTAAAAAAGTATAGAATTCTCATTTTACAGAGAAGGAAATGGATATACAGAGAGGCTTTGTGGCTTGCATAAGGTCACAAGCTAAGTGGTGAGGGTAGTGCTCTAAGCCTGGTACCCTGTTCACCTGTGCAGACACTGGCCTTGTCAGCTGTGTGGCACATTCTCACTGTCAAAGGAGACAGATTATCAACATTACCAAAATCTCCCTAGGACCACTGGCCAGTCATCTTCCCCCTGCCCATTCTTCAAGTTCATCCCAAGAGACAAATGAGTCTTATTAACTCCTTGTAAATGGTTAATAAGCTTGCATGACAGAGCCAGGCCAGAAGATATCATAAAGCAATGTTTGCTGACCTACTTCTTCAGTTGAGTAAAAACTGTCTGCTGAACTTCAGAGAACCTCTAATTACAAAGTTCTGGCTTCTTTCATCTCTCGAAGACCAACAGGCCTTGCAGGGTTACTTCGAGTTGAAAAGGAACCCAATGGTCTTGCATCATGATATGAGGAAATGTGTCATGGCATTGCAAAAATATTAGTAGCAGCTCTGTTTTGCCAATATGTCTTTCATGGATGAGATTTATAAACAGTTTTGTAAAGACTAACGTGTACAGTGCATTAGTATTTAATATATTCAGAGTCGTGTCACCCCAGCCTAAATTTAGAAACACATTTAACACCCTAAAAATCAACCCATATACACCGAGACACTTCCCAGTTTCTCTCAACCCAGAAAGCACCTCATCACTTCCTGTCTGTGTGGAGTTTCTGAATCTGGATGCACCAGCTATGTGGTCATTTGCAACTGGCTTCTTGGGTTTAGCTCAGTGTCTTCAAGGCTTACTATGCTGTATGTGTATCAGATTCACTTTATGGTCCAATTATGCTCCATCATATGTAAATATACAATTTTTTATGCATTCATAGAAGAAGAATTAGGTAAATGAGATCAATCTGCTATATTTACCCAGAGATCTCATGACCATCTACTTTTAAATTACAGAGTAAAATATGAATAACTATAATGGAGGCCTTTCTTTTTCATTATCCTTTCCCCCCACTGACTCCTTTACTACATTGTGTGTGTGAGAGACAGAGACAGAGACAGAAAGACAGACAGACAGACAGCACATATGTACATATAAGTGTGGAAGCCAGAGGTCGACCTCTATCTTTATTGAACCTCTTTGGCCTCTATCATTCTTGAACTTATCTTTTGAGACACTGAACCAGGGTCCACCTCACTGATTCAGCTACATTGGCTGCCCATTGTGTTTCAGGGATTACAGACTCTTGCTGCCAAGCTGAACTTCTCATGTGGGTGCTGAGCATCAGAACTCTGGTCCTTATTTATGGAAAGCAACCACCTTACTGACCAGGCATAAAAATATCTTTGGGCTAAAAAGAGACCTGGCACTGGCCTGAGATTATTGATCCTGCTGGCTTTATGTCAGGTGTCTTTTTATAGGCATCCCCACAGTCAGCACGGGCGTAATTAAGACTGTTCCCAGGCTGGTAGGTATTAGGGCCTGACCACAACAGTGCTTAGCTAGGCAAAATTTTCTTCCTCCATGTTTTTCAATTGACCTCAGTGTCCATGGCAATGATACAGAGGGAGTCCTTTCCTGTCTGTCTTTTTGACAAAAGCTGATCAGACAATTGCTACCATACTTTACACACAATTGGTAAACATTTCCTTGAACACATTTCCAGTGGCATGTGAAGATTATGAATCTTCTACTTTGCCAAGGACCTTCAGAGGACTACTTACTATTTTTTACCAAAAAGCGAGCATAAATGACTTTATCTCCGAGTTCAGAGATCACACACCAAGCTTGTATGAATAGTGTTCTGAGAAAACAAGAGTCCCTTTCTCTCTACTTTAGCCATACACCTTTATTTTCTAAAGACAGGGCCTCACATGTCCCAGGCTGGCCTCAAGCTATAGCCAAGGATGACCACGAACTTCTGAGCCTCTGCTCCAGACTGCTGGTGATAGGGGTGAGAAGCCGTCCCCCAGGGGCTATCTGAGTCAGTGGCAAATATTAGCATGATGAAGCCAACAGACGCTGGGAGCCAACTAATATTGAAGAAAGTGGGGAAGGATTTTCCCCTAGATGCTTGAGAGGGGGTCCTGCCTGAGGACACCTTGACCTCAGACTTCCAACCAGCAGAACAGTAACACCAAAGTTCCCATTGTCTTCAGTAATGTGGTCTATAACACACACCAACATCCTGACCAAAAGCAACTTATGGGAGCAGAGGATTTATATGACTTATACTTTCAGGTCACAGCACACAGTGGTAGAGGGAAGTTGGGCAGGAACGGGAAGACAGTCTGTTTGTTCTCCCACACACATTACCTCTGACCAGGGAACTTATTCAAAGCCAGTAAAGTATGGCAGAAATCATGGAGGGATGCGTTTGATAACTCAGGAGAAAGGTCATGCTTGGTTACCTCTCTATATGGCCCAGGGGTACCTGTGGGCTTCTGTAAGCTGACAAGTTACATGCTTTTTATTCCAAAGGGGAATAACATCTCACATTACTTTTATCTCTAGATATCCTCAGTTTCTTCTTGAATGCTAAAGATAGTTTTGAAGGGCAGCCAGCCAGTCACTAAGCTCCCTCTGTCCTCCAGCTTGACAGGTTAAGAGCCTAACCTTCTTGAATCTTCTGTCATGAATAAGCTGAAGTCCTTGGCTTTCTAACCTTCTGTGCCTTGAGTTCTTTTTTCTGGCATAACAATATCATATCAACAACGGGTAAAGATCAACAGAAAGAAGTCCAGACTCTCTTCCTCTTTGAAACATGAAGCTAACTGGAAAACAAACAGTATTGATCCTTACCTATTCCTGTCTTCTTCCTGAAACAGCTCATGGGTGTCACTATTGATGTAATACTTGCCTTGTTTTTGAGACTTAGACTTTAACACAATTTCTGGTTCATTATTTTTCCACACTTGTTTTCCCTCAGCTCCTTGTGGGTCAGTAGTACCTGAGTTATTGGAAATTTAAAGGACTTTACCTTTGACTATACTGCTTTCGATTGGCAAAGCTTCCAGGCTAGTAGAAACCCAGGCCATTTGGGGGTGTGGCATAATCGGAGCCTAGGGAGGGGTCCTGTATTTCCCTGCGCTCATTCACCAGCCAATGAGAACTTGCTGAGCGCCTACCAAGTGCTAGGCAGGGAGCTAGCATGTGAGGGTCATAAAGATGAATCAGCTCTGTGCTATATTTCCCACATGGAGCTTATGACCTTGGAAGAGGAAAGGAAATGAGACAGATGAATGCATAATTGCGAGCTGTAGAAGGTCATGGCAGACAGGTGTCTGGTGAGAGCAAACACCACAGGCAACAGCTCCAGGGGCAGGAAGGCTTCTCAGAGAAGGTGTACTTGCCTGAGATCTGAAGGTTGAGTGGGTGTTTCACTGAGGGAAAGAAAGAAAGTGGGGGTTGGGAAGATTTTCCAGCCAAGGGAACACTAAATACAGATATTCGATTCGGGCAGATAGCCATAATGTGTAAATCTATACCCCTGCAGACCCATGGAGTTGTGAAAGATGGGGCAGCACACAGTTGGCTTCTATAGGTAGACGAGGTTGTTTGAAGTTGGGCACCTGCCTCTAATAACATGTGGATCTTTCTAGAAGACTTGAAGAGGTCCTGGAATCCTGGGACCGGTAGTGTCCCAAGAGCTCTCTTTGGTCAGCCTTATCACGGTGCACGAAGAGACTGTCTAGAGAGTCAGACAACCAGAATATAGTAGGCTTTGTCAGGGAGAAAAGTAATTTTCATATTATTTTATCTTGTCACTAGGAAATAGATGGGATTCTTTGAGTATAGAGAGAAGTGCAACGAAGACTTTTACCTCTGACCTCTATCCATCTGAAGCCCACTCGGCTGAGGCCTGCCTGTCATTCAAGAAAGCCACCTGGAGGAGAAAGTTTGACACCCAGGCACAGGAACCCATGCGGAGAAAGCAGAGACCAAGAGTAGAAGGCCCCCTAGGATACCATCTTGGTCATTCCCGACGGAATGTTCAGGGAACCTAGGGGTTCTGATGTGTGACTTTTCCTAAGATATTAGGGACAAATGTCTACTTACCCCATATAAGACATTGACAACAGAGCAAACAAATGGCCCCACCCACGTCTAGACCAGAGAACTTGAGTGTCTTGGAGTTATAGGAGTACGGATGGTGCAAAGGCAGTTCTATCACCTAAAGGTCACTGCGACATGAGTGACCACTCACACAGTTACGTCTTTGGAGTTCCTTGCTCAACTTGCAGACAGTTCCATTGCAGATAGTATCCTCCTGCTTGGCCATTTGTCACTGTTTCTTTTTTTTTAATTAATTAATTTGTTATGTATACAATATTCTGTCTGTGTGTATGTCTGCAGGCCAGAAGAGGGCACCAGACCTCATTACAGATGTGGTTGTCGGGAATTGAACTCAGGACCTTTGGACGAGCAGGCAATGCTCTTAACCACTGAGCCATCTCTCCAGTCCTCACTATTTCTTTTTATAGTTTGTTTATATAGTCTTGGGGAGGGGCCTCTTGCGTCTTATAACCTAAACAACCTGATCCTTGTGTCTCTTTAGCTTCCAAGGTCTTATGAACCTACCTTCTCCCTCCAGAAGGGCACAGGGTTCTTTGAAGGACCTGTGTTTTTCAGTTTATGTTTTATGTCTAGCATCTGGCATATACATGTTAAGGATCCAATAAATATTTGTTGCAATAATAAACACACATTTTTTATCGTGTGTATATGTGGTATATGTATATGTACATGTCATATGTGTGTTGACATGCTTGCATCTGTGTGCAATCACATGTGAAGGCCAGAGGTAGACATACCAAATGTCTTAATCTATTGCTTTCCACCTTAGTTTGTTTGTTTGGTTTTGGTTTTTCTCTGTACTTTGGTGCCTGCCCTGGAACTAGCTCTTGTAGACCAGGCTGGCCTCAAACTCACAGAGATCTGCCTCTGCCTGCCTCTGCTTCCCGAGTGCTGGGATTAAAGGCATGCACCATCACCACCTGGCTTTCCACCTTAGTTTTTGAGACAGAGTCTGTCATTGAACCCAGAGCTCACTAATTTGACTAGACTGACTGGCCCGTGAGTTCTGGAGACCACCTGTCTCTACTCCCCACTTCCCCAGGCCTCACATTCCCTGTCCCTGAGCAACCAGCACTGGAATTACAGACAAATGTCACCATGCTTGTCTTTTACATTATTTATATTTGAGACAGGCTTTCTCCTATGTGACCCTGGTCAGCCTGGAATTTGCCATGTAGATCAGGCTGGCTCCAAATTCACAGAGATCTTCCTGCCTTTCCCTCAGTGTGCTGGGATCAAAGGTGGGTGCCTCACTCCCAGCAGAAGGGGGCAAGTGGTCTGAACCCCCAGCCGCATGCCTAACACTTTACCCACCGAGCCATCTGCCTGGCTCCAGAGACCTTTTTAATCTGCATTCTATTTTAATCTCCAAACCTGTCGAGGCTGAACCAAGATGCCTAGAAATAGGTAAATAGAATTATTAGATTACCTGTATTTTCCCACTGCTTTGTACATAATCGGGTCCATGGTGACTTATTGAATGGGAAATTGTCAGAGTCAAAGGAAATTCCACTTCCCAAAATTCTGTGTTAGGTAAAAGCCAGCATTCCTCAGGAACTTGACAAGCCAGTTCCCCTCTACCAAAAGGAGCCATTTCTCTTATCACTGGTGGAAGGGACAAAAATGTGGTGGCTATCAGCATACCAAAGTGCATGCTGGGCCTCCTGGATACCCCAGTATCAAAAGTACCTAGCTCTTTGCACCCCTCCCCAACCCTAAACTTCTGCAGCTCTTGAGTTTTCCTCCCAACAGTTAACTTCCGCCCAGCCTACCCCCATCCACTCTTCCCAATGGGTAAGGGCTCCCATAGGGAGTCAATAAATCTGGCACATTAAGTTGGGGCAGGACCAATCCCTCCCCACTGCATTAAGGCTGAACATAACATCCTATAGGGAATGGGCTTTAACCAGCTAGCTCATGCCCCAGGGATAAATCCTGGTCCTACTGCCAGGGGCCTCTTAGATAGCCCAAGCTTCACCACTGTCTCCCTAATATGGAGGGCCTAGTTTGGTCCTATGGAGATTCCACAGCTATGGGTCCTAGAGTTCATGAGTTTGCACAGCTTGGTTCAGCTGTCTCTGTAGATTTCTTCATCATGATTTTGACTTCCCTTGCTCATATATTCCCTCCTCCCTGTCTTCGATTGGATTACCAGAGTTCGGCCTGGTGTTTGGTTATGGATCTCTGCATCTGGTTCTATCAGTTACTGGATAAAGGCTCTATGATGATAGTTGGGGTGTTCACCAATGTGATTACAGGGGAAGGCCAGTTAACTCATTTTTATAACCCTGCTATTTCCCCTATGCCCTCTCCTTTGCCTCTCTCTCTTCATCTCTCTCTCTCTCCCCTCACCCCCATCCCTGCTCCTGCTCCTCTCATGGCTAGGTCCAGTCTGTTGGCTATGTTTCCTCTCCTACTTCCTCTCTCTGTTTTGGACTGCTCCAGATACCTCTCTCTAATATCTTCAACAAAACCACCCCCTTAACCATACAGTTTATACAGCAGTTATAAATGCCCCATGCTAATATTCTGGAGCTTATGTATGGCACTATTTCACTCTTAATGGCATTTCTTTTGGAAGAACACAGCACCAAGGGGTAGCATCCAGACCTCCCTAAGATAATCATTTCAGTGAAAAAGATAGTCTCCAATTACCATTCTCTCTGCAGATAGACCAAGCTTGTAGATGAAGATGCTGGTTCCCTCCTCAGCCTCCCCATCCTCAGTATTATTACTATTGCTATTGTTAACATTTAGAAACCAAGGTTGTGAATCTTTTAGCAAAGGCAGTTGAGGTTTCCATATCTCCCTCTTGCATAATGAGTCCTGTCATTAAGACAGCACCAGGGTGGGAGAGAGTGGCAGCTAGCCAGGATGGTCTGTAACGTTTTGATAAACAAACATCATATTTATCAGAGCGGCTCCCATGTGTTTTCTTGTGTATGAGGGCAGGGAGTCCTCCCTGGGCCTGGATATAGTTTTCTCTGTATGAGATAAATCTTTAGGGCCATTAAAGGGGAAAAAAATGTTTGTACTCTGCTCCCCGGTTACCTAGGCTAATTTACTGCACTAAGAGGTCTTGGAGCTGTTAATAATATACAAATACAAATCAAAGAAGAAATTGTCTCTGTTAATTGACTTTTGTGATGCTAATCTAAGGCTTTCCGCATGGCTCAGCAGCTCTTTATTTCACACTGAAACTAGCAACGTCGGAGAAAGCCAAAAGGCTTCGGAGTTGGGGCTTGGAATTACTGCTGGGGCTTTTCAGACACACCCCATCTTCCCTCGTCTCTCTTTATGAATCTGGAGACAAAAAACAGAATAAAGAGACAGGGAGAGACTCGACCATGGAAGAATAGTCCAAATATGCTCTTAGGGAAAGCCTTGATATGCTTGGGGATGCCAGGCTCCTTGCCCCAGAACTGATGGCTATGGAGAGATTGGTTAAAAACAATACCATTAGATTCTGTACTGGGTCCAATAGGGAGCTACACTCACTTATCTTAAGAAAG
This sequence comes from Microtus ochrogaster, assembly GCF_000317375.1. Classification (NCBI taxonomy): domain Eukaryota; kingdom Metazoa; phylum Chordata; class Mammalia; order Rodentia; family Cricetidae; genus Microtus; species Microtus ochrogaster. Next base: position 86,870,134 of record NC_022015.1, read on the forward strand.
AAAATATATATTCTGGCAAGGTGGGGCACCCTTTTCTTCTCTGTACTCTGGAGGTAGAGGCAGGCAGATCTCTGTGAGTTCCAGGCCAGCTTCTTTTACAGAACAAGTTCCAGGTTAGTCAGGGCTCCATAGAGAGAGCCCTTCTCAACAAACAAGCAAGCAAACAAAAAGCAAACACACACCGATACCCCTGCAGGCAACTCTACCTGTTCTCTTGTGATCTCTGCCCACAGAGAAGGCTCTGGACTGCTGTCAATTCAACAACAATGAAGTGAGCTGTCAAGTTCAGAGATAGGATTTCTGGGGTCAGTCTTGACTGTCAAATGGACTCGGCTTTGACTCTTAGCCATTCCCTCTCACCTGTAGCAACAAGTCTGGGACCTGCAGGTACAAGTTCATGACGGATCTGAGCATCTACAACCTCTCAGTTTTTTGGCCCAACTGTTTCTCCCTCCGACTATCCTTAGTCCACACGAATAACCTTGGACTCTTCTTTGAAGATGCCAATCACAGTCCTCACAGGAACTGTGCAGAGAGACAAAGGGTTGAGGGGTCCCCCACATTGCCTGTTCCAATGTTTGCAGTATAAATATACATGGTTAGGTCTTGAGAAATTCCTTTTCCCAAAGTCTGGCATGTAGACAGAAGTCACCATTCCCGCAGGGACTTAAGAAGATAGTTCCTACTTGCTAAGAAGAGCTATTTTCATGCTGGCAAAGGGACCTATAGCTCTTCCATTAGCCTGTGGTGCCTATTAGCATCTCAAGGTCTATGCTAGTCTCTAGGCCCCTACTCACAAGTACCTGTCTCTTGGATGGTGTACCCCATCCCCAACCTTAACCTTCCCAGCCCCTAAGCTTCACTTCCATGCCCCTAGCTACTCTGATTCTAATACAGCTCAGTCATTTTGGCTATGCACCCTCTTGGCTCTCTTGGTTTCAGTATGCTCTCTGTTCTCCCCCCACCCCATGGCCCAATTAAAGCTGGACTCCTCCAGATGCCTCTGGCTGTGCTCTCCCTCTCATCTACAATAACAACCTTCTCCTCAACCTTCTTCTTGAGTGATTTTGTCCTCCTTGTCATTTATCACCAGCATCCCATTGTTTGAATCTTTTTGTTCTTCCCAAAGCCTTTCTTTCCCTTCCCCAGCCTCCTTTCCCTTTCTTGTCTCTTCAGTGACTGGAGATCAAGCTCAGGGCCTCAGGCACAGCAGACAAGTGTTCTACCTCTGAGCTACAGTCTCTGCCCTCAAGGTTCTCCTTGACTGAGCTTCCTCTGGGACTTGGCCCTTTGAAGTCTTCCTTCTTGTCTTTCTGTCTGAGGAGTATAAGAGAAGTCAGGCCTGTGGTCCACACCTAGAATTGTAGCACTTCAGGAATCAAGGTCATGGCAGGTCCTCAGCTACAAGGCCAGCTTGGGCTCTCTGAAACCCTGTCTCAATAAATAAGCAGATAAATAAATAGAGCAAGAGAAGGAAAGCCTGGGCCCAGAGGGTGAAGCTCAAGATTTCTTTATCTCTTGTGTGAGGTGGAGGTGGTGTGGTGATTCCTACCTGAGAAGGTGAGAGGGGACCAGATAGGAGGTCAGGAAATACAAATTCTAAAGTAATGTTTTCCACCACATTCTGTGAACTCAGCTTCCTTGGTTGTCGCCACCAGTGTTCAAATGAAAGAGAATGGAAAAGCTGAATATCCATTGCGTGTAGCAGGAGCACTGATCTGCGACTCTCTTCTGTGTGACACACACACACACACACACACACACACACAC
>NC_022015.1:86872003-86878979 GCF_000317375.1 Microtus ochrogaster
ACACACACACACACACACACACACACACACACACACACACACGTCTGCAGCCGCTGACATCGGCAGTGTCAAACAACCTTCTACATAGAAAATGTTTCAGCAGTCTTTCTCTAGGAATTGATAGGTTAAAGTGTTTATCGTTAGCATTTCTTTTCAGTTTTGAGGTTGAGATCTCTGAGAGATTTAATAAAGTCCCCAAATTCTGATTCTAAAAAGATAGGGGGCCTCAAGTGGGTGGGGGCAGTGACAACACACCAAAGACAACCTGGGAACTAACATTTTTGTTTGACTCATATAACACTTCAAAAAAACTTTTAAATAAATTTTGTCATTTTTAAAATGAGAAATTTGTATGGGGGGGAATAAATCTAGATTTTTCAACTTCTTTCCAGGATTTAGAGATTCTGACCAGACAAGGTGGCTGTTGACAGCCTTAAGTGGTCCTGTATCCTCCCTTGGTTCTGGAAGTCACTGAAACTCAGGTGCCATCCATTCCTTGACCCAGAGTCCTTCCTCACCAGACACCTCTCTCTTGCTTCAAGGAACTACACAAACAGATTGTCCTCAAGAGTTTCGTTGAGCACACATTTGTCAGGAGAGACAGGAGGCCAAGGTCACAGGGGTCACCAGTGCTGCAGGTGAGGAAAGAACCTTGGTCTGTGGAATGGGACCCCTGCTCCAACACCAACCCTGGGAGAAAGTCTTCAATTTACTTGAAAGGTCACTACTAGCCCTAACTTTCCCCCTGTGGTCTCAGGCAGAGCAGATGTTACCTTGGCCAAAGTGAAATTCCATCCTGAGTGGTTCTTTGTCTTGCAGAGTATTGGATTGTATCTATTCTCTGTGATTTCTCCTGTATAGTTGCCTGCCCAGAGTAGCTTCAATGGGAAGAAGACACAGGGCCAAAGGGCTTCTCCAAAGTGGGCGTTTAGAAAAGACCCTTATCGCCACCAGGTGGTGGTGGCACACTACTGCAGGCAAAGGCAGGTAAATCTCTGTGAGTTCAAGGCCAGCCTGGTCTACAAAGCAAGTTCCAAGACAGCCAGGGCTGTTGCTCAGAGAAAAAACCCTGACTAGAGAAAAACAAACAAACGAACAAAAACACCCTTATATTTGTTTCTACAATAGTTGGAGGTTAGAGGAAAATAGCTTGGAAAACATGGGTCTAGAATGATCACAGCAAGGCCAGCATCGGTAGCATGGCGTGTATGTCACTGTTCCAGACAGAAGGTGTGGGTAGCTCTGGGGGTGCTTTTCCCAGCGTGGTAGGGAGCCATCTGGGAGCCAGGGGCCAGGCTGACTTTTTTGTTTTGTTTTAATTATAAAATTGTTGTGTGGTATTTTGTTTGTGTTCTGAGGTCAGAGCTTGCTTGGAGCAGAGCTAGCCACTAGTGGACCAGTGAGGTCTGGAGGCCTTCACAGAGAGGAGACAAGAAGAGACAGGATCTCTGAACTGGGGGGGGCGGAAACAATGGGCCGCTGCTCCCTGTTCGCAGAGCTTCCAGATTTTTACCCTGATATCTGACTCCTGATTTTTATTGATAAAGATCAATTAGATGAATACTTCATAAAACAAACAAATCTAGATTAAAAAAATGATACAGAGAATTCTCATATCTTTTAGAATAAAATTCCCCCCAATGTTAACATTTTTAACTACACATGTTTTCTCATTTTACAGACATGAAATTGTTAACATTGTTTCTAAATACACAGAGCTGTTATTATTCTGGGCCCTTTGTAGGTTTACAGCCATGTTGTCATTCAAATTGACTTGAGTTGTAGAACACCTTCCATATTCTAGAAAGTTCTCTGGTGTTGTTTGCTAAAGGCAATCAGTGTTCTTACTTATTTTTGTCACTATAGATTAGTCTTGCCTGTTCCTGAACTCGATGTTAACGGAATCATCCCCCACTTTATTTATGCTGAATTATTTTAAAGTAAATCCCAGATTTTGGGTTCTTTCATCTCTGTATCTCTAAAAAGTACGGGCATTTTCTTACATAATCATCATTCTGCTGCGATTATGTAAAATGTTTTCCTAACAAGCTCCTTCCCTGTTACAGAGGAACAAGCAAGTGGAACTCCTTGCCTAAGGTCACCCAGGAGGTGTCTGGAGAGAGCCTGCGGAGCCTGTGGTCTGTTTACTGTCTGTGGGGTTCTCTATTCAAGCTCCCCACAGGGCTGGGCTGCAGAGGAATAGGAAAGGCCCCATCTGGTCCACCTTTGTCTCCTGGGGGTGCTCTCTTCTCTACTGCACCCCTCCTGGGGGTGCTTTCTATTGCACCCTGTGGAGTGCCCTGGCTCTGTACTGCTTAGTCAAACCAGTGTTTTGGATGGATGCTGCCTGGTGCTTCCAGATTGCCTTTCTACAGACAGGAGGAAGGCCATCCTCAACCCCCAGTGGCCAAGCAAATGGGGACTGGCAGACTAGTGTTTTGAAAGCTGCTGGACACTTCACATTCAGCGTGATCTCGACTTCAGAAGCCTGCGGAGACAACGCATTTGAGCGCAGAGCCGAGAGACGCCATTAATATTTCAGATCATGTTTGCGGGTGGGTTCTAATAATACACAAGTCCATATCCGAACAAAAAGAGAGGGAAGTAAAACCCCGACCAAGCTGCTCCTGTGGGAGATGGGAAGAAACAAACTTAAAAGAGCGCATTGCTCCTTGGAAGCCCATCACTGAACTCTCCAGGAACAGATAACTCTCAAGGTTCTGATCAAGCCCTTCTATTATGCTTCTATTTAAGCACTGCAAGGTCTGCGCAGCAACTGGATAATTCAAAGACTTAAATGTAGTCACAAATCAAACCATATACCTGCTCCAGAGGACTGTGAGGATGCTTTTGTGGCTTGTTCCTAAAATAGCACTGGACAGGGATGTTTGGAAGGAAACAGATTTTCAGTAAACTATGTATCTCCTAATGACTTAGAAATAACTTTTCTGTTCTCCCTATGATGGGTTGGCTACAAGGATTTCAAGCTCCTTTTCTTTCTAGACAAAGAGACAAAGGGAGGCCCTCAGGCTGGGGAGGTGGCTCAGATGGTCCTTTGCAAACACAAAGTCTTGGGTTTGATCCCTAGAATTCATGTTCAGTCTAAAAGAGGGGAGTGTGGTAAGGGGTATTTGCAATCCCAGTATCAGGGAGGCAGAGACCCCCTGGGACTCGCTAGCCAGCTGTCCTAGCTTGGCCTAGTGAGCAAGAATCAGGCTATTACAGGTCCTGTCTGAAGGAAAAAAAACAACTGGACAGCACCTGAGGAAGGTTGACCTCTGGCCTCCACATGCAAGCACCTGCACCCGTGTGCATACACGTCCACCTTCCCTCTCTGTGTGCACAAAGAGGACTTGTGAGGACGAGCCAGGGTGGGATGGGGAGACTGAACAGGAACAGTTGAGACACAGATTTCATTTCATCCTATTCTCTCTCATTAGGAAAAAAACTGTTCCCCCAACTCCGCAAATGGAAAGCCTGAATCATTTCTCCGGGTCCCCAGGCAGAGGCAGAACTCTGTCTCGAACCCTTCTCTCTACCTGGCTTCTGTTGACCTGTATCCCAGTTTCTTGGCTGTGGCTCAGCTGCACGGTGTCTCTACTGTGGCCTGTCACAGACCTCTTCCCGCTAGGCACGAGAATTCTTCCTTCACTGAAGGCAAGATGGACTTTGACTTGCCTGTTCCTGATAGAGGAGCCAGCAATGCAACATCAAAGAGACAGAAGGAACCCCTGGCCCCGCAGGAAGAACTTACCATCCCCCATAGAACGATGGCATTCCGAGACACAGGGGCCCAGAGAGCTGGAGAGAGGCTTTTTATTGTATTTCATTTCACAAACACAGTGAAAACAAATCCTGCTAATAGGATTGCGGACTCTGCAGGCCCGGGCAAGTAATTCTAAGGAAAGAGGAAGTGTCTTGGCACACCTGGGGATTGATTGCCAGTCTGAGACAATAACAGGCACCCAGAAATTAATCAGGAGAGCTGCCTGCTACTAAAGAGAGGGGTGGAGGCAGGGTATGAGACTTCTGGTTTGGAGACTAATTCTCTTGCTGTCCCATGGCTCCCAAGAAGGAGGAAATTTCTAGGCTGCTGCTCTCCATGATTTTCATCCACACCAGACCTTCCCCTAGGACAGCAAAGGAGGGGCTTCCCCTGGTCCACATATGTCCACTGTGGCCCCATGACTTCCCTGTGTGACTCCCTGAGGATGCACTGTGCCTCCTGGACAGAAGGAGATCTCTCTCTTTCTAATCTTGGCCTGGTCTGCCACCAGCAGCTCTAATTGGGCCAGCTTTAATATTGCTCTCTGGATGCCCTGGTCAATTTGTCACCCTGGGCTTTGGATCTTTCACTTCAGCCACAGCCTATTGTGGTAGGGAAACTGGGAATGAGCAAGCTGGGGTCCCATCGGGCTTGCTAGATGCTCTGAGGAAAAGGGGTGGCTTAGGCCACCTGTGTGGCCCACCAGCTCTGGGTCTTTCGGGTCCCCGCGTTTCTATGCAAAGGGATCTATTACAGGAAGCCCACCAGAGAGACCACGCAAGCACGGCTGATACCCAACTGAAAGGCTTTATTTTTACCTGGCTGGGACTATACTCAGGTATTTGGGGCCAAGTGTAGTGTTTGGGGTAAGGGGTTTTTAAAGACAAAAACCCCATCCTGCTATCTCTCTTGGCAGTTGCAAAGGGAGGTTTTACACAAACAAGCTGTTTAACAAAGTTAACTGTGGCATCTTGACCTCGGGTTCCTAGAATAGAGTTGGGTAATTTTTCATGTAATTCTCCATCAAGGGGACTGGATTCCAGTTATAACTAAAATGACCTCATCAAGATTACAAGATGGAGGAATCTCTTCACCATCTTGCCTTGTCCCAGATCCACAGATATAAAATCCTCAGGAGACATCCAGATCACCATGAGCTGACCTTTGACTTTCCAGCCTATGTTAAGGGTAAGTTTTCTGGAATATTCCATGCCCATACAAAATCTTCCCTTGCCTGTTCTTTCTCTGAGTAAGCCTTAGCTCTCCCATGCCCTCCCTGCTCTGGGGAGGCCTTCTCTGGTTTCATCCCCACATCCTGCCTTGACTGCCCTGAGGAATCCAGGTATATATCGCTCATCTGTTGACATCTACTTTAAAACTTATTTATTTATTTTATGTGTGTGGGTATTTCATTTGCATGCATATTCATGCACTGTATGAGTGCCTGGTGTATGAAGAGGCCAGAAGAAGGTGTTGGATCTCCTGGAACTGGAGTTACAGACAGTTGTTAGCTGCCACATGGTGCTAGGATTCAAACCTTGGTCCTCCAGGAGAGCAGCTAGTATTCTTAGCTCCTGAGCCATTTCTCCAGCCCCAGGCATCTACTATTTAATCTATGCTAGTGCTATGAACCACAGAAGGCAAGGCCCAATGTGAGGAGCTGGGGATGTGGGCAGTTCTTAGGAGTGGTGAGTGCTGGGTCCATTTCTGACCTTGGTATCCAGTCACAGAGGCACCAGTATGAGTTTCAGTTTTTTTTTTTTTTTTTTGGTCAGCATGGCCTCTCTGAGCCCAAGACAATCAAGGAGAACAATTGGTTTCATTTGTTTTCAGTTTAAGACCCAACAGTGACTTCTGTGTGCTGCCCCCTGTTGGTGGGAATCCAGCACTGCTTTCTTAGCATCGGTCTTGTCTCTGTTCCCCAGAGTCAAAGGCAGGATAAAGGTAGAGCCCAAACCTTTCACAGGGTCCATCCTAAGCCATTGAAAGCTTTGTGTGTGGAGGACAAGTGGGTTCCTCCAGGAGAGGTGGATTGTAGTGCTTCTGCGGAAGAGATGGCCCATGCACATGCGAAAGTCTCCTTCTGCTACAGAGAGGCCCCAGGCTCTGGGCTGGCTCACAAGGGCACAACCTGGTGGCGTGGAGTTCAGAGGCTTGAACTTTGCTCAGGGTGTGTTTGTAGTCCTGATGTTTCCTCCTGCAGACCATTGTGCAACCAACCTGGCAAGTTTGTTCTCTGGGCCAGCCGTCTGGGGGTAAGGAGAGCAGCGATAGGCTCGTCTCCAGGTCAGTACTGGAACTGCAGAGAGGCCACCACCCGGAAACCGGAGCTGAGAAGGCGCTAACAGGAACTTGAGAGGTTGGTCGGTCTGTTTCTGCTTCACCACACAGTGCTCTCAAGCTCATTTATGAAGAATGAGAACCCCTTAGCATTATGAGAGTAATTGCAGAGGCGACATGGCAATCAGAATGAGCAGGTGCCAAACTGCAGGGATTCTGATGGCTGAATGTCTAGTTTACACCACCCGCCCTTTTCCCTTGGGGGGTTCAGACACCCGGGAGCAGAGCTCAGGCCGGGATATGTGACCCCCATACACTCACTAATGCTTCTGCCCGGCTCACGGGTGGGCACCTAATTAGAGCAGAACCAGCCAGAGTTTTTCCCTATTGAGTTTTCATGTTGGAACATCTAGAGGTAAGAGGAGCAGGGATGTGAGTTAGAAGCCGTGGCTTGGCGTGTTCTCAACTATATCGGGGAAGTCTTCAGGTAGAGGCCATGGAGTCAGTCTCGTCTGCTTCTGTGACTCAGCTGCCTTCATCTTTCGTGTTTGGGTGAGACACCTTTGGTCTGAGCTTGTTTAAACTGAACTTCTGTTACTTCAGACCGATGTATGCTATGTTAGTCATATTTCTGCCATCATGACAAAACACCCTGGAAGGTCAATCTGAAGGAGAAAAATGCCTGGTTTGTCTCAGAGTTGTAGAGGTTTTAGTCTATGGTCCCTTGACCCCATTATTATGGGCCTGGATGAGGCAGAAACATAATAAGGAAGGGAGGGAGGGAGAAGGAGAGGGAGGGAGAGGGAGGGAGGGGGAGAGAGGGGGGATGGAGAAGGAGGGGGATGGAGAGGGAGAGGGAGAGAGAGGAGGGAGAGGGAGAGGGAGGGAGAGAGGGAGAGAGAGAGAGAGAGAGAGAGAGAGAGAGAGAGA
>NC_022015.1:86879079-86886034 GCF_000317375.1 Microtus ochrogaster
GAGAGGGAGGGAGGGGGAGAGAGGGGGGATGGAGAAGGAGGGGGATGGAGAGGGAGAGGGAGAGAGAGGAGGGAGAGGGAGAGGGAAGAAGAGAGGGGGGAGAAGAGAGATAGACACACACACACACACACACACACACACACACACAGAGAGAGAGAGAGAGAGAGAGAGAGAGAGAGAGAGAGAGAGAGAGAGAGAGAGAACAAACTAGGGTCCCAATCTCCTGGAGGCATACCCCATGATTCATCCTACCCACCTCCAGTTTCCACCACCAGATGGGAACCAAGCTTTCAACACAGGAACTTTTGGGATGGGGATTTAAGATCCAACCACAGGGGCTGGAGACATGACTCAGTGTTTAAGAGCCATCACCGGCTCCTCCAGAGGACCCAGGTTAGATTCCTGGCACCTACATGGTGACTCACAACCGTCTGTGACTCCGCTTTCAGGGGATCCAGCATTCTCTGCTTGCCTTTTTCACAGGCACCAGGCGTGCTTGCAGGTGAAACACCCATGCACATTAAACAGCAGCAACCACACCATGCGGCGCTGACTCACGGAAACAAAACCTTGCTGAGCACGTGGGAGACCAAGACCTTCAGTCCCACTACCTCCACCTGGACCTTAAGAGAGACCTTGCTTCTGAAGGAAATGGTTGCAGGGGGTTCAGCCTTTTTGAACCGTACACATTTAGATTCCATGAAGCTCACAGGAAGCAAACGAACAAAGTACAACTTGGGGATATTTCATAACCGCCTTGTTCTGAAAACCTCCTTGTTGTTGCCCTCCGTCTGACTTTGGCAGGCCTGTCTACATTAGACTGGTGTAGGAGAGTACTAGGCTTAACTTGGGGAGCACAGGCTGGGATGGGGAACACTGAGTTGAGATTGAGGAGCACTGGACTGGGGGTCCTTCTTTTGTCCCTTTCTGGTCACATGACGTCAGGTAAATCTCCGAGCCTTTCTGGGGGTTCATCTCCTCATCTATAAAGTGAGGAAAATGCTAATACATGACTCATGAGTTTATTGGGAACAAAGCTCTAAACTGAAGTGCCGGGACGGAGGCAGAGGGAAAGCAGACCACGTGATCTGACAGCTCTTCAACCACTGGATTGTGTTCAGTGCCATTTAATAAGTATGGCCGACGGGACACCACACGCCGGCTCTGTCTGGGGATCCCACAGTGAGCAGGACAGATAAGCGTTGTCCTAAGCAACCAATGTGAGTGTGGGGACAGCAGATTGCCAACAAGGACATCAAGACTTAAGTGATTTAGAAAACCTTGAATGGAGAGAGTCCCAATGACAATAACACAAAAATCTGGGACAGGGAGTCGTGTGTGTGCTTGAAATGGGGACATTCTTACAAAATGTGAGGCTCTTGGTGTCCATAAATATAAGCGCAGAAACTGGATGTGTTATGTGTCATCTTGCCAAACCCCAAGATGCACAAGACCTCTCAGCACCCCTTTTCCAGCTCCCTTTTGTCCTGCCCCACCCATTGTCAGCACCTTATCCCTGCAGCCTGTGCTGTGCAGCACTTCACAGTTTACAATACCTTTTCTGTGCATTTATGTTTGTTATTCCCACAGCCCTGAGACCAGAGGCGCAGGTGCCCTGTCTCAGAAGGAAAGGGTAAGTGATTTGTAAGCAGTAGCTCTTGCCCCACATTCTGAATAAAGGTTTTTAACTCCAAGTTAAGTGTGTCTCTCAAAGGGATACATAACTGGTTGTATTTTGTTCTTTATGAGCTTATTCCCTTGTTAGCAATGGCCCCGTACATCCCTGTGAATCTGAGGTCAGAGTTCAAATAACCTTTGGTATCTTGTAAACTGTCAGGACGTAAGCCTGAGCTCGTTGGCCTTGGGCCACAGGCGCACAAGCTCTCTGAAGGAAACAACACTACTGGCTCACCCACCACTCCTTCCATATCTGAACATCCACTCGCCCTGGAAGGGAGATGCAGCATTCAGGAGATAACTCTCCATGACCACTGGATGTCAGCACTGCTCTGTGCCTGATAACAGAACTGCTCTGTGTGGTGGGCAGAGCCCACTGTACCCGGGTTCCCAGTGGATCCGAGAGGAGCCTTGACCAGAAGCAAAGTGCACATCAGCTACATATTCTAAATAACCGCTGGGTTCCCCCCCCCCCTCTCCTCTGGTTCTCTGGACCCCATCTTTAGGAGAGCAAGCTAGGATGTGAGTGTGAAATGTCACCCACAGGCTTGCTGTTGGATGCTTGGTCCTCAGATTGTGATGCTATTTTAGGAGTTGGCAGAAACTTGAGGAGTTGAGCCCGACTGTCAGTAGTAGGTCACTGGGATTTTGAAGGTTATTCCGGATTTGGCTATTTCCTCTTTCTATATCTGCTGTCTTCTAGGAGGTGAAGAATCTCCTCCGCCACATTCTTCCAATGACATGGTGTTTCTGCCCAAGCTCATGGAACTATGCAACCAGGACTGTGAACGAGGAGGATTTCCCAGGACCCTCCTGCCTTCCCTCATGTAGTCAGGAGAGTCAACACTTAGTCAGATATCCCCAGACTGGCATATGCGCCTTGCCTTTCCATGCTTTTTCTTTTGGGAGCTTTTTTGACTTATGGAAGCTTCCCAGACCAACAATGTGGTATGTACAACATCAGGGGCTTGATGCTCATCGAATGAGACCAAGCAGTATGGTCTATGACTGGTGGATGCTCACTTGGTGAATTCTGAGTTAGCTGTTCTAGGATCTGGAAAGGTCTTCAGAGTGGATCTGGCCGGCGGTGGTGGTGCACGCCTTTAATCCCAGCATTTGGGAGGCAGAGGCAGGCGGATCTCTGTGAGTTCGAGACCAGCCTGGTCTACAAGAGCTAGTTCCAGGACAGGCTCCAAAGCCACAGAGAAACCCTGTCTCGAAAAAACAAAAAAACAAACAAACAAACAAAAAAAACCCAAAAAACAGAGTGGATCTGGATGGATTCATCAAACTGCTAGTGGATCATGTGGGGAGACCCCCAGGTGAGAGATAACCATCTGTTCTAGCTGGTGATAGGCAGAAAGCCCCCATTTCCTCTTCTGTTCAATGTGGAGACAGATCCTGGGGGCTTTCGTGGCTACTCTTCTTCAATGCGCTTTGTTTTTCTGCTAAGTTAGGCCTGAGCAGCCACATTATTTGGCTTTACTTATGATGAGGGTGGTGATAGAGGCTTGGCTTCCCTGGACCAGTGGGTCAGAGAGGTTAAGTCTTAGGGTAAAGACATGGACACATCTATAGAGAGGTTGGGCAATCTTCCAAACTCACAGCCATCTTCAGGTAAATGCTTGGGTCCTGGCAAAAGAATTTCACAGGAACGGAAGTATGATAGCAATTATGTGGATGACTGATAGATCAGAGGGAGACATAGGAATGAGGCCAACAAGTTGAGAAAGACAAGTAATAGCATAATTCCTCTGCATGTGTGAGAGAGGGGGAGGAGATGGAGAGGAGGAGGGGGAGAGAGAGGGGGAGGAAGGGAGGGGGACAGGGAGAGTGAGAGGCAGAAGGATTGGGAGAGAGAGAGGGACAGGAAGAGGGGGAGAGAGAGAGTAGGGAGGGAGGAAGAAGGAGTAAGAGGGAGAAGGAGGGGAGAGAGAGGGGGAGGAAGGGAGGGGGACAGGGAGAGTGAGAGGCAGAAGGATTGGGAGAGAGAGAGGGACAGGAAGAGGGGGAGAGAGAGAGTAGGGAGGGAGGAAGAAGGAGTAAGAGGGAGAGGGGGAGGGAGAGAAGTTATCACATGGTTACTGCTGTGATAAGAACATCACCCTGCCCTACTGGCTTTCTTTCTGGCCCCTAACTCTCCCTGCCATCCTTTCCACTCAGACTTAAAACCCCATTTCCACCTCTTCCCAGTCAAGCTTCGAAGTCAAGCCTCCTACCTGCGGAGACTTCCACTGCCCTTACCTGGCTGCAGCCTCCTGCCCCCAGCCCCTTGCTGTTTGTTTCCCACACAGACTCACTCAATTTTACCCACCTGCAGGTCTTTCGGCTCAGAGCCTCTCCCATCATCAAAGTCCCATCTGCTACACCTTTAACAAAGCGGCTTTGTCGAGATAGAGATCACACATGGTACAACACATCTATTCAAAATATAATATACGATAGGTATTAGTGCAACCCCAGGGTCAGCCTTCACCACAGTCCATTTAGTTTAATTACTTATTTTCAAGACAAGATTGTTTTATGTAGTCTGTGCTGCTGGCCTCTAACCTGTGATCCTCCTGCCACAACTTCTGGAGAGCGGGAATTAGTGGTGTGTACCACCACACCCTGATAAGAGGAACGGAAGCAATATAAATTAGGGACAGATGAACCGGATGTCAATACTGGGATGTTAATATTAGAAAAGTATTTTCTAATAAGTGTTTCCAGTCACACGGAAAGATCTAAAGAGAAATTTGCCAGCTACTGATGCCCGTACCATTCAAGTTGATCTAAAATTACAGGGATCCTTGAAGCCTTTTGGGAATGTCCCATATCTGCTACTCTTACCACCATGACTAAGAGAGGAGTGTTGAGAAGGTACAGCCCAATGTGAAAACAAAATGTGAAAACAAAATGAGAAGGTACAGCCCACAGAGGTTGGGAAGACAGACTTCATGGCAGCCAAGCATGGGATCTGGGGTGTCTCACATCTCCAGGGACCAGGAAGCAGAAGGTGGATAGGAAATAGAGCCCAGTGACCCCCAAGGCCTGCCCACTTGCTTCCGGGAGGCTCCACCTCCTCAAGTCCCATATTCATTTTAAACAACACCACCATCTGGAGACCAAGGGTACAGTGGGCCTGCAGGGAACAGTTCACATTCAAATCATGGTACATTCTCCTGCTTGCAAGGTGAATCATGACAGTGTTGCTCCTCCTGCCCAGGAACGTCTTGGTGCTGTCTCTATCTATACAAGTAAGATACTCTTCGTAATACCATCTCATTGTTGTAAAAGTTCATGTAAATGAGTGGACGAGATGGTTGAGCCTGTAATCCCAACACAGGGGAGGTGGGGGCATGAGGGCATTGTCTCAAGTCTGAGGCTAACCTAGGCTATAGAATAATGAGATCTAGGCCAGTTTGGGCTACAGAGTGAGACAGTTTCAAAAAGCAAAAAGGACTGGGTGCTGGTGGTGCACACCTTCAATCCCAGCACTCCGGAGGTGGAGGTAGGCGAATTTGTGTGAATTCTAGGCCAGTATGGTCTACAAAGCGAGTTCCAGGACAGCCAGGACTGTTATGCATAGAAACTCTGTCTTGAGAAACAGCAACAACAATAGGCAAAAAGGAAGGAAGGAAGAAAGGAAGGAAGGAAACACAATGATGTTAGAGTTGAGTTTCACCAGTGCTTTTTTTTTTTTTTTTTGCAGCTATGCTTCATTATTTTAGTACAGGATGAGGCTGAAAACCCTGCTTGCACAGTGTAAGAAGCTCAGGGAGAGAGACCCCTTCTTAGCCGTCTCCATTTTTAGAGATACAGGATAGCCTGGCAGTCAAAGCCACCGGGAGGCAGGTTTTGTGGTTTGGGGTCTTGGATTAGCTGCTGTTAGCCGAGAAACTTCACGTCACTTACTTCACCTCATGCCTCATATGCAGCACGAGATGCTATGGCCTCATGCTTTCTTTGTAGAATTGTTTCAAAACCCTGAGTGTGGGACTGAAGAGGTTGCTCAGTGTTGAAGAGCGCTTGTGGCACAGTGGTAAGGATCCCAGCATTCAGGTAACAAGCAGGGCAACCCACAGATACATCCAAGAGATGCATCCCTGGCTTCCTTTTTGGCCTCTGTGTACACCCCTTCCGTGTGCACATGCTCACACAGACATGGACAAACTGACTGACACACACAAATAAATAAAACCATTTAAAAAATCCTCTGAGTGTGCTGGGTTACAGTGCAGTCTTACTGAGGTTTGCCCAGCTGATGGCACAGAGTCCAGTTATGGCCACCAGGGCCTGGGCACTGCCATCCAGATGTGGGCAGCTGTGTAGCTCACTCACACTGGAGCAAACTGGAAGGCTGGCATTTGGAAAACTAATTGTTGTCTTGTTCTGTGTCACACTGTGTTGCCATCTCCTGGCATGGCAGTGACCAGGAGCCTCCGGTGCATTTGACCTGATTATTTCCTCAAGGTCACCCTTGCTATTGCTCCCACATCATAAACAAACACGCTCAGGGATGTGCAGGCACCTCTGACAACAGGTAGCTCCCAGACACTTTTAACTCCACACATCCCAAATCCTGAGGCCATTAGCATCCTCTGGTCTCCTCAGTTCCTTCCAGTCTTTTCCATCCAATATTTTTTTTTCTTGCTTGCAGGCAGGAGTGGAGTTCCAGGGCGTAGGAAGGACGAGAAGCAGTTCCTGGGATCACTCGTCTGTGGAGCACGATTGGTGCCGGCTCAGGGTCAGAAGCAGAAGCCATTGTATGTGTTTCTATCTTCCCTCTGTCTTTTTTTCTCCTTTGGAGGCTTCCATTGAGCTGTGAAGCTGTATTTACCAGGGGTGGGGAGATGGCTTAGTGAGTGAAGTCCCTTCTGTGTGAGCATCAAGATCTGAGTGTGAAACCCTAGCACTGATGTAAAAGCTGGGTGTGGTCTGTCACTCTAGTGCTGAGGAATCAGACAAGCCTCGCCAGAGCTCAGTGGCCATCTCGGGTAGCCAGTGTGCGAGCTCTAAGTTCAGTGAGTCTTCCTCCAAAACGAGTAAGATGAACAATAGCAAAAAACATCTGGTATCAACCTCTGCCTACCCATGCATGTGCACATGTGTGGAAGGCATCTGTATATATATACACGCACATGTATGAGCTCTAGCACACAGACATACACAGACAATTAGATATACACAAACACACAGACATACACAGACACACAGGCATACACAGACACACAGACATACACAGACATGCACAGACACACAGACATGCACAGATACACAGACACACAGGCATACA
>NC_022015.1:86886144-86899945 GCF_000317375.1 Microtus ochrogaster
ACACAGACATGCACAGACACACAGACATACACAGACATGCACAGACATGCACAGACACACAGACATGCACAGATACACAGACACACAGGCATACACAGACACACAGACATACACAGACACACAGAGACACAGACACACAGAGACACAGACACACATGCCACACGCACAGACCCATTTCCCAGATTCTCTTAACAGTTGGATGGCAGGCAGACTGGGCTGTAGTGAGGCTTGGAGGGGTTGACATGCATCGAGGCAGATGATAGCAGCCCACTTGTATCTGTACATATTTTATCTTATCTCACCATGAAATTGGAGTTTTCATGAGGAAACCATGTCAAGGCAGACAGAGTCTCTCTTTTATGAGATGCCACATGCCAACTCTTGCCTGCAGCTACTTTCTTTTCAAACAATCCACAACAGCAGAACTCCCTGCCACAGCCACAGCCACAGGTTTCTGTTTCCATTGTAAATCTGATTTTGCAGGACCGTGTCTGACCCGTCATCTTCATTAGGGCTTCAACTGTGTACATGTATGTACATGTTAACGAAAGCAAACACCTGGGCTTTGGGAGGACGGTTTAACAGTAGGGATTTAGGCAAAAGGAACACATTAGATACTTTCCTCATAACTGTGACAAAATACCAGATAAAACAACTTAAAGAGAGGAAGGCCTGGCCTTAGCTTACAGGTTCACAGGCTTTGTCAGGGAAGCTATGGCAAAGGTTGACATTGGGAGCATGCGGCTGGGGCTTCTCACATCTTGGTGGCAGGCAAGGAGCATAGGATGGAGACCAGGACCAGAAAGAGGTGTAACCCTCAATGTTCCACCAACTAGTGAGCGACTACTGCCAGCATGGGCCATGTCCCAAACAGGGCTACCATCTGAGGACAGAGTGTTCAAACACCCGGAGTCTGTGCTTTTCAAACACCCAGCTGGCACCCCGTGTCTCTTGTCAACTTTGGACAATTAGTAGCGGAAGACTAGAACGCTGAGTTGAGAAGGGTTCTGAGAGTGAGTAGAGCATCAGAAAGAAAGAACTGTGATGGATTAGTGATGTCTATCACAGCCCTAAGCGGTTGATTAGTGATGTCTACCGCAGCCCTCTGTGTGGAAGGGGAGAGAGAGGCAAAGGAACCATTCCTGTATAAATTAGAGTAACTTTCCTCCTAACACAGACCCCATCTCTCCATGGCATTTGATAGCTGCAAAAGCATTTAAATGAAATTATATTTTCATTTTACTATTCTGCCAGCTGGGTCAAAAACAGAAGGTCTAATACATTTTCCTATTAATGGATCTGTCTGTTTTCTGTTTACTGAACAGTTACTATACCAGGCTGTGGGAAACTCCCTAAGGATATAACTATAAGTTTCTTTTCTGTTTTCACATGCTGCCCCTCATGTAAGGAGAGTATGCTAGTTCCTGTCTCCTTCAACATGGTCCTTCTTAGTGAGTTGCTCGACCCACAGGATGCAACTGACTCGATGCCCAGCACCTTCCAGAAGGTCCCAAGTAGGCTCTCGGTTTCTGCCTGTATCCCCTTGAAACCTTTGCATTCTGAGCTCTGATCTGCCACCCAGGAAACAGATGCTCCGGAGAGATCATACGGAGAAGACTTGAGGCTAGAGGAGGGTAAAGCTGAGTCCAGCCCCACAGTTTCCCCACTGAGGTCAGCTATGTCAGGAACCATCCTGGATCTTCTAGCTCAGATTCTTCTCCAGATGAATGACACCACCAAGTCACTGACTGACACAGACAGTGCAAAGCATTCTAACTCCTCATGCAATCATCAAGGGAAAAGCCTGGTGCTGGAAATGACTAAGTTGTGGGGGTGTTTATCATGGTGCAATGTTATGTTGTGTAACCGGAACACTGACATGGATTTTGTGGGGCTAAGTAAGACCCACAATTGACCCACACAGGGTATAGTCTTTTGGGAGAGATAGACATGTGAACCAATCAGCAAAAATGTGGTGGAACCAAACACATCAGATTTAGCGGTGAACTGAAGGGCCGGAGATGTCTACCAACAGGCTAGGGAAACAGACTAGCAGGGGCTAGTCTCTTTGTCCTTTGACCTCAGTGATTTAGGACCCATTGCATGGAACACAAGAAGTCTTTTTTTTTTTTTAAAGAAAAACTGAAAATGGAGAGAAGGAACGCTCACCTCAAGTCTCCATTAGATGACTTGTCCGTTATGGCTATGACAGGCCTGGCTAAGGCTAAGTACTTAAGTTGAGCCAATCAACTTTTCCTCCAGCTAAACCAGGTTTTAGAGACTGGGTGTCACTGGAACCAAGGCAAGATGACAGGAGTCCTTTTGGTGCTGGATTTCTTAACCTTGGGCTTTGACACTAAGGACATTTTGGGCTGGGATAGAAGGAGTGGACCTGAGTGCTTTGGTCCTGGGTTCATAGCATCTGTAGGGCTCAACCTAGTGAATATTTGCAGCATCCAATGACTATTCATGACAGAGGTCAGTGTTCCCTGCGTGGGGGTGGGGTATTGCCTCTCATTGAGAATCACTTCTCTAGAATGACAAACCCCAAATTCATTAGTGATCCTATCTTGTCTTTATTGGAAGGAAGAACGATTTTCTATCTAACCTGTCCCAGAACCTCCAGTAATCTGAGCCAATGTCCACATCCTAGGTTGGAATGGAGCTGATTACACAGCTAGGGATAGGAAGATTTGAGAAGCAAGAAGTATAGGTCCAGGAAGCAGTATCTCAGAAGCAACCGTGCGGCTGGAGCTTCATGCCGAAGGTAAGGGTGGGCTTCAGGCTGCAAGGACCAGCCATACCTTGCAGGTCATCCTGAAATACGCAGGCCCAGGGTGTGCTCCCTTGGGATGGGTGACAGCATTTTCCACAGGACCAAAGGTCTCTCACCCTCTTTCATCATCCCAGGGTGGAAGAAACATGACTTTCTGTCTCTCCCCAGGGACTCTAAAGAATGAAATTCTAGAGAAGACTGATCCTTCTTGAGGAATTGATTGTTTCTGGAGTTTAACCCATAGACAAAAGAAAACAAAGACTTGAAGGTGTGTTTTGATTTATGCTGGATCTCGCACGAGGACAGTGGAGATCTCTGGCTTGACTGAGTTAGATGACAGCTCACCATCAATCACCCACTGTGCCTATGTGAGGGTGTGTGCAGGGTCCTGTAGTCAGACTGCTTCAGGCCACAGGTGTGGCGTGAGGGAACTCTGCATGCTTGCAAGAGGTCAAGTGGAAACCCTTTTCACTTTTCAGACTCGGCTTCTCTCAGCTTCTAGTTCCGTGTTTCTTGCTACTGCAAAGAGAAAGAGTTTTCTCTTTGTCTCAAATTGAAGTTCTTCTGTAGGAGGTGGTCAGGTTGGCTGAGATTCTGATTTACGACAGAGTTTTGAGCCTTGAGCATATAAACAGTGCCTTGAGGATTGTATCCATTTCCAGGTGAGTGAGGGACAATGCATGGTGAATCTTTGAGGAAAGAGGGTCTCAGAAGGTGCCTCCTAGCTGCCTCAGAAAGGGATGCCTGGTCCCGATAGAAATATCAGAGTTAGAACTATATCGCACTGCTGGTGACAATTACAAGCTGGTCTTGGACCTAGAAGCCTATCTTCCAACCAGCTGGCCAAATCCAGTAGCCTTGACTGGGCACACCTAGGGGAGGCCACTTCTGAGGAACTGGCTTCCAGGAGCAAGTTCCCTTGGGAAACTCTGCAGGCAGCTTAAACCTCAAGAAAACTACTCATTAGGATCTTGGGGAGCTGTTAATTGCCCTGTCCAGCCGAGACACAGTGTGGCTGTGCCAGCCTGCACCACAATAATGAAGTCTCTGGAAGCTCCAGACCCGAACTGGCTGCTGGGCTCCCTCCTGCCTCTCTTCGTTCTTTCACCAAAGACCCCGCGGTCCCCTGCTGTCCTGCTGCCCACAGACCCTCACGGAAGCTTTCAAACAGAAGCTCCCCCCTCGGGACCTGTCCCGGTGGCAATCATCTTCTCCGAAAGATCACGCAGGGGTGTCAAGCCCAGCAAAGACTTGTTTAGCTGTGCTATCAGTGTTTTCATCTCGAAGTTATGTTTACAAAGGGATAAAAATGAACGGAGAGTGATTTCGCACCCGTCCTCGGAGAAGTATGAAAGTCCAAGAAATCCATCCTGTCTTTGGATAAAGCTGTGCTTTTTGGTTGTCACGGCAACAGTCCTGTCCCTCAGCCTCCTGGTCCTACACTGGAATAGGGCAGTCAGTTTACAGGACAATGTAAAGGGAGTGGAATGACCATGTGCGGGAGAACTCGAAGGTTTACCTTCCAGTCTCGGTCTCAGAGCTAACTAACCACCCCTTTGGGCTTGGAAGTCACAAACTAATAGGTCCAAACGTCTAGCAAGAACTGGTACAACTTCGCTAGTTAGGACATCCCAGGGGAAAGTGAAAGGGACCTTCAGCCTTTTCAAGAGGATTTGGCCTGTGAAACCGCTTGGCTCTTGCTACATCCTGTAGGTGAAGGGCGCTGTGTGTGTGTGTGTGTGTGTGTGTGTGTGTGTGTGTGTGTGTGTGTGTGTGCGCGCGTGCGCGCGCCTTCCCAGCGCACTGGGTTAGCTGCATTAGAAGAAAGGCTTTCTGTTTACACTCAACCACCAGGGGGCAGCACGTAACCTATACTCAAGCAAGTGCCTGGGATTTCCAACCGGTGGAGGTTATTCAGGGTGGCAGCTGCTGAGTTATGAGTGTAGCTGCTAGGTTGGGGAGTGCCTGTGTTTCCAACAGTGATGTCGCAACTGAGATTTACTGTGGTATGAACATGACTGTGTTACCGCTGTTAACTTGAGCGGCCTTGTCTCGTCTCTCTATCTGTTGGATTTCGTGACCATTCCAAAGTTTTCTTTCTGGTTTTGATGTTTTCCCTTCTGTGGACCAGAGTTGGTTTTCCAGCAGCTGAAATCAGGACCTCCCCCAACCAGAACCTTGATGAGCTAGTTAACCCACAGTCTGCTCTTTGTGACAAACACCAGTTTTGAGGTCTTAGCTAATCACAAACATCTTCAAGGGGTAAGTAGTAGTTTGGCATCAGCTTTAACCGAAGATTGCCATAGAGAGGCTCCTTCGCCTGTGGATTTTGCTCTATAGGTCCACATTGAGGAGTACTATACTGGTATATTATTTGTATTTCCATAAATAAATCTTGCCTGAAGACCAGAGACAAAGCTAAAGTCACTAGAGGTCACACAGTGGTGACACACACCTTTAATCCCAGGATTTAGGAGACAGATGGATCTCTGTGCCAAAACAAATCCAGGTGGTAGTGGCCTATTCCTTTAATCCTAAATCTAGGGAGTCATACACCTTTAATCCCAGCACTAGAGAGAATATAAAATAGGAGGAGAGGCTTAGTCTGCTTAGTCTGTGGTCACCCAGCCTTGGTGGAGGTGAGACTTTTTTAGTGGCTTAGCTGTTTTGCTTTTCTGTTTTTTGGGTTGAACCCCAATTTCTGTCTCTGGGTTTTATTATTCGTGCTACAGAGTATTGTGAAATCAAATCTGTGCTGCCAGGGCTAATGACTTGAGTTCAGCCCCTAGGACAGCATGGTGGGAGAGAAGTGCCTTCCTCAAGGTGTCCTACGGCTTCCAGCTGTGTCGTGTGGAATATGCATGCACACACAACTAGATAATTTATTTTTTCATTTTATTTTTAGGAGTGTGGGTGTTTTGCCTGCATGTATGTCTGTGTACCCTGAGCATGCAGTGCTCATGAAGGCCAGAAGAGGGCCTCCAATCCCCCGGACCTGGAGTTACACTTGTGTATTTACTTAGGTGGGGGTACTTACTTGGCGGCGTACGGCTCCACCTCTGCAGAAGGTAACTGACTTTCCTTGGCTATCATCTTCCCATGGCCTCTCTGACAAACCAGATAAAGCCCGGTGCCTGTAGGGCTTATCTGTCACTGTCCAGTAGCCAAAGAGTTAGGTCTGTGGTCAGTAGCCGAGCTGGCAGGCCCCAGAAGTCACCCACACTGACACTTCCTTTCCACAGATGGTGAATCTACAACTGGAAGAGGGGTTGAGGGACTTCCCATGGCTTCAGAGTAATTTAGCAACATGTTGGGGATTCACCAGACATAATGGCTCCTGGGTCACTGTTCTTCCCATGCCGTCTCCTCTCATGCCCACACTTTAATATCTCACTCGTTAAACTTCCCGTGGCTGCTGTAACCAATGACCAAACCTTCGGTGTTTTGTAGTAATGCAAGTTTGTCTTCCCTTTCTGGGGGTCTACAGCTTGACGTGAATTCCGCAGGGCTAAACACTAGGTGTGTGGAGAGCCGAGGTCCTCTCTGAGACTCCCCCGAGATGGCACGTAAACCTATTGTTATTATTATTTACATTATTCCCTGTGTAGAAGTTTGTTCATATGACTACGAGTGTATATGAAGCTTATAGAGTGGAAGCTTTCCATATGTGTTTTTCAAACATTCTTGCTGTTGGTTATCCCGCACCTCGTGGCTTCCTCTGCCTTCCATTCTTCTGCCATTCCTCTCCCCATTTAAAGCTCTGTCCCAGTTATTCCCCGTTCTCCCTGAATGTCACCATTCCACTATTTCCTCTTCCGTCAAGCGTGTTTTCTTGCCGTCCCCACCAATGGCCCGTTTCTAGTTTCCTGACAAGTCAAGCCAGTCAGTGTTCGAGGTGGAGGAGAAAGGACTGATGAGTTGCCCACTCCTAACTGAGGACCTGTCAGTGGCTGATGGCTTCTGGGGAAGGAGAGCTAGTTTTTATGAGGGTGCGGCCCCTGATAGTCCCCACTCCAGTGAGTATACGGGTAGCACAGATTTGACTCGGTGGATTATTTAAAACAAACAAAAAGGACACAAACTTGGGAGAGGGTGGGAAAGAGGGAGTAGATTTGGGAGGAGTTGGGGCAGGAATGGAGGTTAATATGATCAAAATTATATATTATATAAATGTATAAAATTCTCAAAGTATTAATAAAATATTGCATATTAAATAAACTAGAGTTATGTGAGCTGGTTTATTTACTTCTCTTATCCAAACAATTTTCTTTCATAAATGAAATTGTAAGGAGGTCTTATGGGTTGAGTCTAGGGATGAGAAAGAAGTGGTGATGTAGCTAAGCTTGAAGTTTACATTTGACCTAAGTAAGCAAAGGTTTCTCTTGTCTTCCCTTCTGCCCTTTCTTCCTCCCCTTTCTCCTCTCTCCTTTCCTCCCTCACCTTTTCTTCTTTCTTTCTTTCTTTCTTTCTTTCTTTCTTTCTTTCTTCCTTTCTTCCTTCCTTCCCTTCTTTTTTTTTTTTTTTTTAAGATATAGCTCAGTCTGGCCTGAAGCTCACGATCATCCTGTGTCTACCTCCTAAGTGCTGGGATTGCAGGCTGTGCCTCTCTAAGTGGTCATAACTTACGGTTTTCAATGTCCCTGCTGGTACAGTCTTTAGGAAAGCATGCCTTGTTTCTTAGACATTCGTGGCTGTATTCCCTGTGTCAAAGTTTCTTTCAGACCACGGGAAGATAAATCGGATCCCAGGATGAGGGGATTTATTTTCCTCTTTCCCATACACACCCTCCAGTTTTTCTGTATTGTTAAAATGAAAGCTGTAGTTGTAGGGGCTCTGAAGAGAGAGGCCTGGAGGCACTTTACACTCCTCTCCTCTCCTCGGCCTTCTTGCTTGATTCAGTTTCCTTGTCTCCTCCAATCAGCTTCCTCCTGCCTTAGGACACAGGCCTGGCAGCATCTTCCCACCTTGGGAAGGACTTCATTGAAAGATAAGGTCAGAGGTAGGCAGATCTCTATGAATCTGAGGCCAACTTTGTCTACATAGCAAGTTCCAGCACAGCCAGGGCTGTGTAGAGAGACCACAAAGCAAGCAAGCAAGCAAGAAAACAAGCAAATACAACACAACACAGAACAAAGGCAAAGCCCTTCCCCTCCACCTCCAAATGGAAAGCACTGGGAAGAGATTTTTGAGTGTCCTGCGTCTTGTGCTGGCTCAATGCTCCCACTGGGATGTATCATATGGGGCAGAGTCAATGACAGGAGCCCTTCCAGATTGCCATAGGAGCAGAGGAGTGGCTATCTGAAGGGGGCTTGCACTCCCTTCTCCAAGAGCTCACACATGTTCCTCACTTCTGCAGCTGTAGCTGTGAAGAACTGCCACAGACCCCAATATTCTTCCTGAGATCTTCTTGGTTACCTCAATCTCCGCACTGAATACTGCTGGTGTCCCATCTTCATTGGTGCCACCACTCCTTGGATATTCCAAGTTGCCCTTGATTCCCTCCACTCACAGACATTTGTCCCCGTGTGTCCCAGATGGTGGCCAAGTCCCTGATCTTAAATGATCATAGCACTTCAATGTCTTACTATGTCCCCTCCCTGGGTCAGAAGCTCTATGACTCTATATTACCCTCCCAAGCCTCCGAGCCCAATTTATTCACCAGTAGTTCCCCTAAAAATTCAGGGTACAATAGCATTTTACAGGTCAAGAAATGGGGCTTCAGTAAGTTCTAGGCTTATCAGAGGATGAGGGGTAGTAACCATAGGACTTGAACTGGGGTCTCAAAGACCAAGTCTAGTGTATGCTCCGATTCCCTCCACAGCCCGAAAAGAGCTGCTGGATGAACTATGGAAGGCTCTGTTATTCTGAGTCTTGGTTCAGCTGACTTTTCTCAACAGTGACCATGAACACACAAGAGTCCTTCAGCAGCTGTGCCCTCGCTTGTTGCTCAGATACCAAGTGAGCCACTGACCTCTTGGCTTCTCCTAGGACATGTGGGTCTCTGACTCAGTGGAAGAAGACAGAGGGATGAGAAGAAAGCCTATTTTTCAAAAGAGCTGAGTAGAAGGATCCATAGAAAGCACTTGACCCGTGTCCTGAACCTGATTTAAATTAGCACTCTGAATCAGAGCACTGAGTGGGGACTACAGGGCTTGGCTCTCCCCAGAAGCTGGAGAGTGGGTGTGCATCCTCCCTGGCTTCTTCCCCTACTGGTGGCAGCCCTGACACAGGCTTAGTTGTGTATATTTCTTCCTCTTGCTCCCCCAAGTGAAGACACCTTGCCTAAACAGCTGAGTAGGTGCTCAGCTGGCCTTGCCTGTTGGATGGGTGAATTGACTGGATGGATAGATGATGGGCTGGAGTAGACTAGCTAGCTAGATTATAGATGGATAGATTATAGATGGATAGATAGATAGATAGATGATAGATAAATAGATGATAGATAGATATAGATCGATGATAGATGGATAGATAGATGATAGATGGATAGATAGATGGTAGATACATAGATAGATGATAGGATAGATGATAAATGGATAGATAGATAATAGATAGATAGATGATAGATTGGATGATTGTTGAAATAGAAGCGTTGGGGCTGCGTCCCCAGCACCCCACTGCCCACAAAGCTAGCTTTACCCGAAATAATTACACGGACACTGTATTCTTTTAATCACTGCTTGGCCCATTTCTATCTAGCCTCTTCTAGGCTAACTCTCGCACCTGGACTAGCTCATTTCTAATCATCTGTGTGTAGCACCCCAAGGTGCGCTTACCGGGAAGATTGTAGCCTACGTCCATCCTGGATCAGAGCTTCATTGCGTGTGCCTCAGAGAGCAGAGCTCTCGCCTCTGCCCGCAAGAGTGGAGCATGGCGTCTCTCTGAGGCGTCTGTCCCCGAGAGGAGAGCTGTCGAGTCTGAGCTCACTTCCTCTTCCTCCCAGCGTTCTGTTCTGTTTACTCCTCCCACCTATCTTCTAACCAATGAGGGCCAAGCAGTTTCTTTTTATTTAACCAATGACCTTCCTCCATCAGATGATAGATGATAGATGATAAATGGATACATAGATAGATGATGGATAGATGGAGATAGATACATAGATAGATGATAGATACATAGATAGTGATAGATGATAGATAGATAGATAGATGATAAATGGATACATAGATAGATGATGGATAGATAGATGAGATAGATACCTAGATGATAGATACAGAGATAGTGATAGATGATAGATGGATAAATAGAGATCGATGAATGGATGAATAAAATGGAAGAATGGATGGGTGGATGGGATGGAATGGGTTGAAAGGACAGAAATGAGAGAAATTGATATGGTAGATGGGTAGAACAGAGTGGATGATGAAATGGATAAGTAAACGAATGGAATTGATGGGACGATAGAATAAGTGGTTGATAAAACAGATGGAGAAAAGCCAGGCATGGTGGTTCACAACTTTAATACCAGGACTCAGGAGGCAGAGGCAGGTGGATCTCCGAGTTCGAGGTCAGCCTGGTCCATAGAGTGAGCTTCCAGACAGCCAGAGCTGCATAGAGAGACCCTATCTCTCAAAACCAAAACAACAGCAATAACAGCTGACAAACTGGACAGATGGACAGGTAGGTTGGACAGATGGAATGGCATGGAAGGATAAAGAGTGTCTAGCTGAAGTCCTGGAACTCAAACAGCCATCTTTTTTATTTTTATTTTTTTCCCATGTGACCAACTGTGCCCTAGCAGGGCAAATCTACAGAACAGGGCTTCTAAACAGTTACTGAAGGCTGTATGATAAAAGCCCCCAACATTCCCCCTCCCCTTCACAAAACACCCTTCTGCTCTCTAATTGACCTTGAATGAGGTGGTGTTCACAGCTGTGACTTAGCAGCCATTGATCTGGCGCTGATGAAGTGACCAGCTGAGCCAGCCGCTGCAAAGGAGAAAGACAAGAACAGGGACAAAGAACCCCATGTCTCTAGGCACTCGCCTCCCCCACCCCTTTGCTCCACACATCTACAGTGTGCGCTTTTAAATAAACAAACAAGCAATTAATGGGTTGCTGCGGGGCCAGGAGAGGAAGTGGGTCCAACTCTGTCCCAGCAGTAGGGCAGGCTGGCACACAAGGATCCGAAGGGGCATGCCTAGTCTCATTAATCTCACTGGAGGAGCCTGCCCTCCTGCAGCCAGCATCTCGGAGCTACTGGCGTGGGGACTTGGGCAGCAATGGGGAGCTTTTCACATCTGCTTTTTTTTGTGGTTGTTCCAGTACTTTACAGTGGCCAGGGGGAGATCAGCAGCTCTGGCTCCCTTTGGCTGGGCCTGGCTGAGTGGACTGGGCAAGCTACTTTTGGGGCTTCAGATCACTCATCTGGAAAATGAGGAGCTTGGACGAGAAGGGCTCTTTTCCTAAACTTGTATTTATTTATTTATTTGCCTTAGACTCTGTTCTTGAAACAAAGCCTAACTAGGTCACCTCTCTTCAGTACAATGCATTAAAGCAAAGTAACTGGAAAGGGGGAGGTGGGAGTGACAGCAAGCTCCTTACTCCTGCCCCGTTGATCCCCAGTCTGAGAGTGGCTCCCTGGAATCCCTCTGCTCTGCAGAAATCCTTTTGCAAAGTAGTTCCCATATCTTACTCATTTTAACTGGGGTTGTTGCTCATCAGAAAGATTGCTAGCAATCTGACAAAAGAAGAGGTAATGGGCTTATTTATTCATTTATTTGCCAACCAGGATTTCAGATGCAGGTGGTCCGGGGTGGGTCGGGCAGCCCCACAGTACAGCCTGGGAGGAGAGACACAGGCTCCCCACCTTTCCCTTCTGTTCCATCACCCTGAGCCCGTGACTGCTAGTCTCACATTGGACCCATGGTGTGGTATGGCTGCTGAAGCTCCAGACATCACATCCTCATTCCGAACAAGCAAAGGGAGGAAAGGAGACGTGGATTGGCTCCGGCAATTTAATCTGCTTCCTTTTAAAAGCTTTCCAGTCTCCAGCTGACGTCTCCTTGGCAAGAGCCAGGTTGCATGATGACTTCTGGCTTGAAAAAAGTAATAATGAAAATTTTTCAACTGGGTGTATTGGCATCCACGATTAAAAAAACCAAAAAACACAAAACAAAAACCCAGAGTCTTACAAATAAGGATGTTGAAAGGAGTGGATGAACCACAGGAAAAGTCAATAGAACAAGCTAAATACCGTTGAACATTTACAAAGAACTAGGCACTATGCTGAGAGTTATATTAATACGCAATTATCTCATTTAATTCTCAAAGCTGCTCAACACAGCGAGCATTCACCCCATCTTTTAGCTTGGGATGTTGAGGCACACAGAATTTAAGGAACTTAACTAAAACTCTCAGCAAATAAAAGACGCAGATTTCAGCTCAGATGCTGATGCTGGAGTCAGAGCCCCCAGGGGACACTTTCATAGGAGAGCGGTGACGTCAGTAACCTCCATGATCTTCCAGTATAGTTTCAACAGCTCTCAAAGAAAGGGTTGGGAGTGCTGCAGCCTATGCCAGAGCGGCTCTGGCAGCCTCCTTATCGACTGTCCTGGTAAGAGGCAGCTCTGACAGCTGGGCAGACCTTGAAGCACTGGCCAGAAAGGAAGTATTTTAGATATGCCTTGGCAGCAGTGCAGGGACTTGACATGCAGCAATGATTTATGAAGCAAGATTAAAAGAGCTAAATATATATGGGTTGGCGCAGTAAGAAGAGGGTACTGCAGGGAGAGAGGGAGGCGGCGTGAAAGCAAAACAGAGAGCCTGGAGTGTTTCGGAAATCTTAGAGAGGGCGCAGCCTGGAATGATCCAGAAGTCTTAGAGAAGGTTGCAACAGCAGGATCACTGCCCAGATCCAAGGGGGAAAAAAAGGAAGTCAGAGCCAGTGCTGGGTTCTGTGGATCCAGTGTTTAGAGCTTGTTGGGCAATCAGCTGTGACAGGGTAGGGGATGCTGCTGTCTCAAAGGGCAGAAGAGGGGCTGACAGGTCTGCCACAGTGGGACACTCCTGCGATCCCTTCACTCTGGAGCTGGAGGCAGGGAGCATGCGGCAAGTTCAAGGTCAGCTGGTTGGCATAGCCTGGGGTACGAGACCCCATTGAGAGCTGAGTGGTGCACAGCCGTGATTCCAGCTCTCTGGAGGCAGAGGCAGGAGGGTGGCAAGTTGGAGGCTAGCCTGAGCTACTTACAGGGATGGCTGGCGCCTAACTGTAGATAGAGCTCTGTCTCCACAGGGAGAAAGGGGCTTCTTTAAGTGCAGCTCCATAGCTGCAGGTCACAACTTACCTAGGGATCATTTCAACATTATTCCATTTTTCAGATGAGAAACCCAAGGCAAGACGGCTGAAACTGAGACAGAATAAGAAGAGCCCCCCCCCCTTTCTGTTAACAAGCAGCAGGCTCTGGTGGGACAAGCATCCTTTATAGCTTGCTCTCACCAGAAGCTACCTTCAAAGTCAAAGAAACGGGCATGTGCGGAATGGCGGGTCCCCAGCGGTTTCTAGTAGCAGCAGCGAACACCTTGAACCATCTAAGCTCTCCTCTTTATTTCCTCAGAGGGCACCCAGCAGATTCTGTCCTCTTAGATGAGGTTCCAGGGCAGTGACATTTCTTGCCTCTTCATGATTTCTTTCTTGAACTGAGCAAAATATTCCTCCTTTTTCTGTTTCCTCCCCTTCCTCTTCCTTCTGTATCCCCCATCACCCTGCACCCCTTCCTCCATCCTCTCCCTCCTCTTCCTTCTGCATCCCTCTCCCCACCCTGCACCTCCTCCTCCATCCTCTCCTTCCTCTTCCTTCTGCATCCCTCTCCCCACCCCGCACCTCTTCCTCCATCCTCCCCTTCCTCTTCCTTCTGTATCCCCCATCACCCTGCACCCCTTCCTCCATCCTCTCCCTCCTCTTCCTTCTGCATCCCTCTCCCCACCCCATACCTCTTCCTCCATCCTCTCCTTCCTCTTCCTTCTGCATCCCCCATCACCCTGCACCTCCTCCTCCATCCTCTCCTTCCTCTTCCTTCTGCATCCC
>NC_022015.1:86900045-86919317 GCF_000317375.1 Microtus ochrogaster
TCCTCCATCCTCTCCTTCCTCTTCCTTCTGCATCCCCCATCACCCTGCACCTCCTCCTCCATCCTCTCCTTCCTCTTCCTTCTGCATCCCTCCCTCCCTGTCACCTTTACCTCTTCCTCCATTCTCCTTTCTTTCCTTCTTGTACTGAGGATTCAATCTAGTGTCTCACACTCATGCTGCAAGAATCCTACCACTGAGTTAGTTCAGCTCTTAGCTGTGCAAAGGTTTAAACACACAGCTAAAGAAGAGCTAGTTGGATCGGTAGTCAAGAGACCTCAGATCCAAGAGACACCACACAGACCCAGCCAGAATCAGATCCAGAAACGGAACACAGGGACACAAAGACACAACAGAGAAAACATAGCCCCTGTTTAAGGAGCCAGCATCCTCCTGTGATTGACTGTCACCTCATGGACAGTCCAGGAAGTGACATCTATGTTACATAGTCACGACTACACCCATGGAGATGGCCTCCTGGGTCAGGTGTTCTCCAAGGGTGTCCAGTGCTATGGTCAGTTTATTCACTGGAGAAAAGGTCCCCAGAGAGAAAGCGTGCTGCAGCAGTTTCTCTAGGTCTGGCGGCTGATGTTGCTCAATTCTCATCTACCAACTGCAGATCAGAAGGTTAGAGACCTGGAATTTCTTTTTGTAGCTAAGCTTTTTGTTTGGGTATGAGGGAGGCTTTTGGGGGTCTAGGTAACACATTGTGTTTTGATCATGTATGTGAATTAATTCTTATTTGTGGACTTCTCATTGAAGTCTACTCAGTATATTGAAGAATACTGTTTTAAACACGTAGAGCCTTCGATTTTGGCTGTGGCAGACTACAGGAGTCTCCAGTGGCATTCTCTCATTTTCCTTGGATGGTAACTTGTGATTTTGGGGGTGGGAGGGTTGAGACAAATTTTCTCTATGTAGCTCCTAGTTGTCTTGGAACTTGTTCAACAGACCAGGTTGGGCTCAAACTCACAGAGATCCACTTGCCTCTGCCTTCTGAGTTCTGGGATTAAAGACATGTGTCACCACTGCCTGGCCTGTTTTGATTTGTTTTGTTTTGAGTTTTTACAGTTGAGGTCCCTTTTTTAATTTTGCAATTAAAGTGTTTTATTCTCTCTCTCTCTCTCTCTCTCTCTCTCTCTCTCTCTCTCTCTCTCTCTCTCTGTGTGTGCACGTCTTGTAGGACCCTTTTGTTCCTTTCCCTTGTCTAATATGTCTGTTCACCGCGGCTTTTCTCTATTGCTCTTCTGTTCATTTGGCTTATCGTGGATGGATGGCCCAGCCTTGTTTGGGCTGTGCAGGCTCCGACTCTAGCTGTTCTGGGAGCAATATCTCAAACAAGGATATTAAAACAGGTAATGAACCATGCTTAAGGCCAAAACACATATCTTAAACCCGTCAGCTTTAATCTTCCCAGCATTCCTTTCTCAGCCATAAGCCTGGACAATGCACCTGAAATGGCACCTTACAGTTCTGCTTGCAAAAGGAAACAAGCAAATAAGTTCATTTTTACTTAAACTTAAAGCTTTCTCAGTTTAAACCTTTGAACAATGTATCTAAAGCCACTGAATCACAGAGACACTTTAGTGCTCTAAGACATTTTGTGCATCTGTTAATGCCCACACTGGGATCTATCCAGAGTGTACTCTCCTTCGCCTACTCAACTCCAACTCGGCTTCACGCTGACTGGTCCTGGAGTTCTTTTCTGTGTATCGGCCAAGATCCCAGCTGCGGCTGAGTCGCCATCTCTAAAGGGAGCTTCTCAGGTTCCACAATCCTCAAGGTTGAACTGTGTCGCCTGCTGCCAAGGATATCTCCATGCCCACCGCATCCATAAATGTCCAATTCCAACAGGTAGCAACATGTCAGTCTCTGCCGAGCCCAAGAATCAGGTGCAGTTTGCAGAGCAACAGCATACTGTAGGTAGGGCTGAGGGTCCCATCGGTCTTCAAGGTTTGGAACTCATTCTTTAAGGAAGAAGAAGAGGGAAGGCAGGAAGCCGCATGGGAGGGGCAGGGGAAGAGTAGCTGGCAAGGGCTTCCCCATGCAGCTGAAAGACAGTTTCTGGGAGAGCTCTGGGTTCCCAGAGTAGGTTTTGCCTGTGTGTATGTCTGTGTGGGGGTGTCAGATCTCTTGGAACTGAAGGTATAGACAGTTGTGAGCTGCCATGTGGGCGCTGGGAATTGAATCCAGATCCTCTGCAGGAATAGTGTGCTTAACCATCGAGCCATCTCCCCAGCCCCTGTTATCTTCTTGTTGTTTTTTAAACCAGTAGAAGACTATGCTGGGGTACCTGGCCTCCATCTGTGGGTGTCAGATGGGAGCCAATGCTGTCTCCCTGTGTCTTTGGACACAAGTCTCCTTTAGCAGGACCAGACTCACCCAGGCAGGCCAGGTGCCCCATTCTCCCCCACCCTATCCTTGTTTGAAGTTCAGACCAGCCTCCAGCCTCCAGCCTCCGCAGTAATGGGTGGACTGGGGCAGGATAAAAACTGGTGGTGACTGATTTATGCCTTCATTGTATGCAGATCATCTGGCAAAGTGATCGGGCCGTCCCTTGACCTGATCCCTGGTGCTGGGCTGGGCGGGAAGGTGCCACAAACGTCTCTACCTTTCACCCATCTCTGGTTTTAAATGCTTTTGTTTCAGGGTCACCCATCGGAAGGAAGGAGTGGGAGGTTATGGGTGAATAAACATGAAGTGCAATCACTTCATGAGGGAGAGGGAGAAGGGTTGGTATGATTTTGTTAAGTGGTCTTTGCCCCAGCTTCCTTCTTGAAGCTCTGTGGTAAGGACCAAGCAGGTCACATGGAAATTGTCAAATGTATAGCCACAGAGCCTGTCTCAGGTTTCCCATGACAGCTCCCTTGCCTGTCCTGGGAATTTGGATGTTTAGCAAACACTTTGGGCACTCCTGAGTCACGTGTCACCCTGGCAGGTTGAGAACTCCATGCCAGTTCCACGTTCCTGGCCTCCTGCTTCTGGGAGAGGTTTCTCTTCAGCAAACTCCCCTTTCCTCCCTTCACGGCTACCAGAGGATCTTACGCCTGGAGCCTGGATGGAACTCAACGCAGATTCAGCCTCGAAGGAAAAAGTTTTATGAACAGGACCACCCAGAGCAAGGACAGCGCTTGTTCACAGGGGAGCTGTGCCTGCTTTTGCCATCAGGAGTTGGACCTGTACCCTCTTAGCCACCTGGGTCACCGCTCTCCTCCTGGGGACAGGGCAGCCTGGCTTGACACAGCAGAGGCAGGCTGGGATCTATCTCTGGTCCCCAGTGTTGGCAGAGAAGAGAGGAGGGGTGAGAGGGTGGAGGACAAATGGGGAGGTGCGCAGCAAAGAGGGTGGATTGAGGGAAGAGTAGAAGAGGGAATGAAGGGGGAGGAGGGGGAGGAAGAAGACGGAGGAGGAAGGGGAGGATGGATGAGGGAGAGGGAGAAGGGCAAATAAACCGTGAAAAGAATCTGCCCACAGAGAAAGACCTCTCCCATTCTGAGCACTTGCTTGGGCCGCCCTCTCCAGTAGGGTCCACCCTCATCCTCAGGACCTCAGGAAATGCCCACAGTGTCCTTTTGTCCTAAAGCACCACCATCCTTACCTTTAGATTGGTACGCCGAGGTGCAGCCGAGGTGCCCAAGGCCATGTTGACCTGTAACACTGGAGACTGGCTTGGAACTCTGCCTGGCTCATGATCATACATCGATCCCTGCCATCAGCTCTCTCTGCCCACTCTGACTAAAGGACAGATTCAATGAACAGAATGGATCTTCTTCGACCTGGATCTGCTGCTGCGGCTGCACAGGAAGACCCTGGGAGGTACCCAGCTCCCAGCGCACTGCAGGCAGGGTTGCTGGGGTGTTAGGAAGAGGGGGACCTGGGGGTTCTGCCCCACTGATGAAGACACCCAGGGTCAGCATGCTGGCTCAGCCCACAGCCTCACTGACAGGTTTATTACCAAGCTTTACAGCTTCCAAGCTTAGTCACTGCTGAAGTCAGGCTGCTCAGAAACAAACACATAGCAAAGCTGTGACCCAGCCGCCCAGTCTGGGAGAGGCGACCCACCCTGGGCAGAACAGACACCGGAGAGGCAGCAGGCTGAGGTCTGGTGTGTTTGTGGTGAGCCGCATACTCTTCCTTACTTTTCCTTGTCTTTCCTTTGAAGCTCTGCGGGTGTAAGAAGCAGATGCCTGCAGCCCCTTGAGATAACCTAACACTTACAAGGGTGTGGGGTGTCCTGTCCCCTAGGACTCCCATGGGAGTTCAGCCTGAAGCAAGGAGAAAGAAAGAAGGAATTTAAGGCCGTCCTGACTTCCAATTCACGAGCAGAGAAGAGGCAGGCCAGAATCCAAAATAGTTCAGCCCAAATTCCTTTTCCCCTGACTACTCTTTCCCCACACATGGCCTCTATGAAAACCCGACCTTCTCAATTCTCCCTAGTTGTGACCCATTACTAAGTGTGACCCAGCACCGGAGCCTTCATCTGTCTGGGTCTGCAGCAAGCAAGATGGAGCAGCAGTCAGTGTCTCCCCTGCCCAACTGAGCAAAGTCGGGATAAATAATATCACTAGGGAGCAGCCCCTCCTGCTGTCCGAGGCTTCAAGGACATGGAAATTTCCTTGCTGCTGGCTCTTCCTGTGGCCAGTTCCTCTCACTTTCCTGTCCCAGGCTGGAGAAGGGATCAGGAATCCAGTTAGTGTCTGAGGAGAAAAACTTTCGGGGAGCCTTTAACTTGCCTGATTCCCTCGGATTATGGCTTAGCGCACATGCATCAGGTCCTGAGCATTCGGTCTCCAGTTCCCCCTGACTCATCCTGGATCCAACCACTGATCAGTAACCCAGGGAACTGAGTTGTCCATCCCTGCTCTGCTACCCCACACCCAGATCTGTACTCCGCGTAGCAAATAGCAATCGTGTCTTGCTCTCTTTAGGACTTCTGCTTCTAAAATACAGTCCACTTCTTTCCCTTCCTTTTTACCCCTTTCCCAGTGTACACTAATGTTTTATGATAAAAATTACTCCTGAATTTCATCTGATCGTAATGTAGTAAAAGCTGTTATGATGCTGTAATGCCTGGATGTCCCCAGCCACGAAGGTAAAGAGTGTCGTTGGAAAGATTGTGACAGGATTGGCCGAGTCTGTGCATCTAGGAAGCTCCGGGATCTAGGGGACAGCTGTCGCCACGTCACATCCAAATTTACATGACACACGTGTGTGCATTGTTGTGGGGCTTTCCTGAAGCAGCACTAAAACCCATACTTAGGATATTAGTTCCAGAGTCTGCTAGATTTAAATCCCAGCAGTGCCACTTACTAATTTTATGATGCTGGCCGATATGTAAACTTCAGAGTCTACAGCTGTCAGAGGTGAGAGAAGAATGCCTGCCTCTCAGAGTGGCGGCGGTTCAAAGTATATTGACCAGGAATGGCTGTGTAATAACCAACCATGCTATCTTGGGAGAAGCAGATTTTTTTATTAATTAACCAATGAAAGCAAAAGATAGAAAGATGACCCTCCTCGATCAAATGAGCATTTTGGATGTTTCTGAGCCTTGTCTAGGCTGGTCACCGCTTCAAGCTGAAGGTCTGGTGGGCTCAAGTCCACCTGTTGAGTTTCACAAAGCCCAGGACTCCTCTGACAGCAGCGGCAAGACACAGAAGAGAGTCAATGCTAGTGACTGCTCAAGCGCATGTCAAGCCTTCAGGGCAGCTTATTTAGTCCATTGGCTAGAACAAGCCCCAAGCTGAGCCCCGTGGTGGACTCAGCCCACCAGCAGGACATGGGAAGGGTGAGGATGTAGACATGAAGACTCAGGCATGACCATCAGCCATAGAAGGTTTGGCTCATTCACAACCATGTGGCTGGCATTTAGGAAAGGGGGACCCCCGATCACTGCTGGGCCCCTTGCCGTTTGTGCAGAACCCCTGCCTCCGGCTCGTTCTGGGTAGACTCTAGGTCTTACTCCACACCGAAACATCACCAATCTACAATCGAGCTCTCTTGTTGCTTGCCTTCCTCTGATTTCAAGTCACAAACATTGTGTAGCCTTCTCTTGTTCTCTGCACCTTTGAAGTTCTTCCTCTCTCTCACAAGGTTCTTTCAATGTTGATTTGTGAGCGCATACACATACACATTTAAATCTGCACGTGGGAGAAAATGTGATGTCTTTCTGACACAAATGTCTCTAGCATCATGATCTCCGGCTCATTTTCCTGCACATGTTTTGACCTAATTCTTTGTTACAGGTGAGCAAAGTTCCACCATGCGAAGGTACTGCAGTTTCTTTCTCTTTCCATCCGCTAGTGGACCTCTGGGCAAACTCCACACATCAGCTATTACAAACAGTGCAGCAGCAAATATGGAAGACCATCACCAGCTGCCTTTGGGTGACGTCACGACTCCATGTGACAAATCAAGGAGGGAGTTTCAGCAGCAGAACCCTGGGTGTTGATCGCCTGTGAGCAACACCTGTGTAGTACTGGACCCAGAAGGTGAGCCCCATACCCCAGCTTACCTAGTCATGAGATGTGGATCCCATGTCAGTCTCCACGGGATATTACTTACTCCCTGTGTGTTTTAAGGCTTATTACCTTGGGAACATTTCTTTAATGCCAGCCTTGCTGGGTCTCACGAAGGCAAGACCTTTGTCTTTGTGAGTTAGCCAATACCTGTGCTTGGTATACCCTCGACACCTTCATCTTTTGGGTGAATGGGGAGACAAAGACAGGCCCCTAGAATGCCACTGGTCTCAAGTGAAATGTGAGATAATAAATTCCTTAAAGAGGTTTTTGGGAAACATGAAAAATGTGGAAGTAAGTATGGAATGCCCTCCAGATGGCTTGGCCTGGGTACATGAAGCACATCTGTCTTTCTGCCTGCCTGCTTGTCTGTCTGTCTGTCTGCCTGCCTGTCTCCCTGCCTGTCTGCCTGCCTGTCTGCCTGCCTGTCTGCTTGTCTGTCTGCCTGCTTGTGTGTCTGTCTGCCTGCCTGCCTGTCTGTGTGCCTATATATATAATCTATCTATCATCTATCTCTATGTCTACCTACCTGTCTATCTATCTATCTATCTATCTATCTATCTATCTATCTATCTATCTATCTATCTATCTATCTATCTATATTCTATCTACAGTAATCTGCCCTTAATTCCTGCCATTTGGTACTTAAGAATATAGAATGAAGATATTTAAATCATACCTGTTCTCCCAGCTTCTCTTCTCTCTCCAGATCATCCTAGAGTTCCTCAGTGAACACTTGAGGTTGCATAAAGAGAACCCTTTACTTTAAATTTCTCTTTTCCAACCCCTCCTGTGCCCCTTGGTCCCTGTGACTCAGGCAGGCTTGTCAGCCACTGGGAACATATTGCCAATGTCTCATTAAAAGAGTGAAATCTCTCACCAGATGGCAAAAAGTAGGGGTCAATGAGACTGCAAAGCAGCCAAGAACACTGTCCCCAGCAGCTCGGGAGAGAAGGCCATGAGGATGAGGGCTTAGAGCGGATGGACAGTGAAAATGAAGACACACTGCCAGTCACTCCAGAATAGCCAATGGAAGTGGAGGTGGCTTCACTGTGGCAGGGCAGGCAGCTCTTGGACCAGGGTTTTCTATATCCAGACCGTGTTTCCAGGAACGACGTGTGACCAGAGTTCCAGGCAGCTGTGGCTGTAACAGAAAATCAGATTTCAAGAAACTAGTGTGATGGGAATTGCCCCGTAAGTGTTTGTGACAATCCACACACAGTAGTAGAAGCCAGAAAAAAAAAATGAAAAATTACCCATGAGTGAGTTGGTAAGAATTCCAAGGATTCCATAAATCGGTTGTCTGTAATGTTTGTCTCAGAGAAGCATCGGTGTAAGTAATATATTCATTGCTTTTAAAAATTGTTCTGACAAACTACCTGATGAAGACACTTAAGGGAGGGGACGTTTATTTGGGACAAAGTTTCACCCATCGCGGAGGGGAAGTATAGTGGACTTCCTGGCAGCAGGAACACACGGCTTCTCACATCACGGTGGTAATGAGCCTATGGGGTGAAATAGTTCTGACAAAACCGTGGCAAGTAGCTTCACCGTCACGGAGAACAGAAGATTGCAGTCTCTAAAGTCCTGATGGGTGTATTAACCAATGACTCACAGCCTGGGTTGTCTGTCCTTTGTGCATGCCCTCACCCTGGCCTCCATCCTCAATCCTTCCCAGTGTCTCCTCACTGCTGTCCCTGCCCCTGCGCGAGCCTCAGGCTTTTGTCTGGCTGTCCTGTGAGTCTTCTGGGACAGAGAACTGAAGTGTTTTCATGCTGCGCCCTCTTTCTCGACCTTGAATCCTGTGGTGGCTGACTTTATGTATCAGTTTGACGAGGCCACTAGATGCCCAGATACATGGTCGATCACCATTCTGGGCTTTTTATTTGAGTAGGTTTTGTCAAGATAAATCAATCAATCAATCAATCAATCAATCAATCAATCAATCAATCAATCAATCAGAGTAAAGCAGATGGCTTCCTTCATGTGGTTTGACCTGTTCCAGCACCTTGCAGGACTGAGTGAATCTCAAAGGTTGGCACTCTTAGAAACAAGGGGCAAACCTGTTGCTTGGCATTGGTCTTTCCTGTGATTGGATCTGACCCACCTCTTTTGGGTCTTGGGATTTGGGGACAGTGTTCTGAATTTTGTTCTGTGGCTCTCCTGGTATGAAGCTGTTGGTGTGGTTGATGTTTTGGTTAGTTGAAACAAAATAGAGTTATCTGAGAAAAAGAAACCTCTGTTGAGAAAATGCCCCTGTAAGATTGGCCTATGGGGACATTTTCTTGATTAATAACTGATGTGGGGAAGGCCCCGGTCACTGTGGGTGGTACCTCTCCAGGGTAGGTGGTTCTGAGTGGTATAAGTAAGCAGGTTGAGCAAGCCAAGAGGAGCAAGCCCATAGGTAGCATTCCTCCATGGTTTCTGCTTCAATTCCTGCCTCCAGGCTCCCACCAGGTTCCTTGAGTTCGTTGGCCTCTCTCACTGATCCCATGACCAGGTTGTGTGAGCCAAATAAATTCTCTCCTTCCCAAACTGCTTTTGGTTATGGCCTTTATCACAGTAATTGAAAGCAAACTAAGACAGCAGGTCTCTAGTATCTGACTGGGGTAGCGCTGATCTCCCTGGGCTCCAGCCACCTGGCCATGGGCTTTATTCAGCCTCCTTGACTGTGAGGGATAATGAGATAAATCTCTCTCTTTCCCTTCCTTCCCCCTTCTTCATCCCCTCCCTCCCTTTCTTCTTTTCTCCCTCCATGCTCCCCTCCCCCATATTTCCTCTTTCTCCCCTCCCTCCCATACACATACTGGTTCTGTTTCTCTGGGAGACGATGGCTCACACAGCCCCGATTTCATAGCCTGCCTATTGTGCTTGCAGCAAGCACTCACTGGGTTCAGCAAGGGCCTCGGGTCTCCCGTCCCAGGAAGCTATGCTTCAGTCCTCAGATATTTGCCCCATTCTCTTCTGCTTCTGTGGCCTCCCCATGAGATTGCCATGCCCAGCGAGGTATCCCTAAGTGGAGGGTGAAGTCATCATTGCCTGCAAGCCTCACCTGAGTCATCGGGAGAAACCCTATGACAGGGGCTGGGTTTGGTCGGTAATAATTTATGTTGCTTTTCCCAAAGACTAGGCTCTGAGTGTCAGCGCTGCTAATCCATCTCCTTGTGGCTCCCGGATCAACCCACAGAATTAAATCCAGAATTGCAATGCAGCTCTCATTCTTGACGGGAGGGCTCAGAGGCTTAGTCTTTCCTCAGGGAAAAGGGCAGCCTGAGGCCTGCCTTAGAAGGAGGTTGGGATGGAGTCTGTTAGGGTGCTGGCATCGGTGAGAGACACGGTCCCTGTTCCTCCAGGGACCAAGCAAGCCTATTCCACCTGGCTCAGGTTCCAAGCTGCCCAGTCTGTAACTCTGAACCTAGGGACCCCACAGAAAGAATTCCCTCACAGAAAGTGGTGGTGGAGGTAGTGGTATAGAGTAGTTAGTTCCAAAAGGGATGCTTGGGTCCAATCCTAGCCCTGACTCTTGTGGCTGTGGGGCCCCAGCAAGACAACACGACTTCCGAATGTCTCATGATTGTCTACAACATGTCCTTGAGGGAGATTCCAGTTAAATTGTTAGGACTTTGAGTGATTAAAATCACTAAGGCACAGGGATAGTTAGTGAGACTGTGGTGCCTGTTATGATTAACTGTGACCAATGATAGGCAGGCCCCGCCACCTCCGTCAAATGAGATAATATATATGTAGCGTTATCTGGTATGGGACGTGGAGACGTTCTCTGAGTTCTCATTCCCTCTTCTTCCCTTAGAGTTGACTGATCGGGTCCAGATTTAGCATTAAGTAGGAAAGCTGTGAGGCTGAAGTCAGCAGTGGGGATGGACAGAGAAAGCATGGCCTTGTCTGGTGTGGGACAGTATTCTGCCAATTATATTTTAAATAAATGCTGATTGGCCAGTAGCCAGGCAGGAAGTATAAGCCAGACAACCAGACAGGAAGTAGAGGTGGGTCAATAAGAACAGGAGAATTCTGGGAAGAGGAAGCCCATTCCTCCCCAGTCCTGTCCAGACACTGAAGAAGGAAGATGTGACCTGCCTCGCTGTAAAAGGTACCAAGCCATGTGACTAACATAGACAAGAATAATGGGCTAATATAAGTTATATGAGTTAATAAGAAGCCTGAGCTGATGGGCTAACCAACTTATAGTTAATGTAGACCTCTGTGTGATTTCTTTGGGACTTAACGACTGTAGGAACTGGGCAGGACAGGAAAGCCCAGACAACATTTGTCTCAAGACGCCTTAGAGCTAGGGACAGATGTACTTGATTTCCCTGTTGAAAGAGAGACCATTGCCCCATGTCAGGTCTGCTCATGGTTCTGGGCACAGCTGGCCCCACAGAACTGGCTGCCCTTCATTTCACAGTTCCTAGGAAGAACTCATACAGTAGAGCCCACCCCCGACCTGTACACAAGCCCATGGTAACCCCCTGTTTCTATCTTCTCTAGCTCCAGAGTGAGCAACACTTTCCCTTTGGACCTGGAGGCCATCTTTACTTCCCTTCTTTTTTTGGATGCCTGGGGTACTTGATTGGTTCATGGGGTGGCCCAGATACATGGCCAGCCATTATCCTGGGTGTGTTTATGGAGAGATATTTATGGAAATTGAGAAGCTGAGAAGAGCAGATGGTCTTCCTCACTGTGGGCAGACCTTACCCATCAACTGCACAGAACAAAAAGGCTGTTGTTTCCTGGAGTATAAGTGCTTCTTGTGTTCATTGCTTTCCTTTTGCTGTGATTAAATACCACGATCAAGGAAATTTACAGAAGGAAGAGCTTGTAATGACTCAGGGCTCCAGAGGGATAAGAGTCAATCACGGCAGGAAGCATGGTGGCAAGAGGCAGCAGGTAGGAACTGGATGCTGAGAGCTGACATCTTCCAATGTAATAGCGAGTGTGTCCCCAGTGATGCACTTCCTCCAGCAGGGCTGTACCCCAAACAGTACCACCAACTAGGGCCCAAATGCTCAAAAGCCCAAGACCTTGGGGGCTACTTTGTGGTCCTTGAACTTGCCACTCAACCTGAAGACTTACACAACTATGTATATAAATTCCTTATAATCAATCTAGTCTTTCTCTACAGACAGTCTTTAGCTGGTTTTCTCCCCCTGGAGAATTCTGCGGATCCAGTTCCTTGCTGAGGGAATCTAGGGTTCTCTTTATAGGCCCATGGTCTCCTCATCATTTAGCCCCACCTCTGGCAAAGGAATCCCTATAGAAAAGG
The DNA here is from genome assembly GCF_000317375.1 of Microtus ochrogaster. Lineage (NCBI taxonomy): Eukaryota > Metazoa > Chordata > Mammalia > Rodentia > Cricetidae > Microtus > Microtus ochrogaster. Next base: position 86,911,836 of record NC_022015.1, read on the forward strand.
CTTTTCTAAGGTGTTTGGGCTTCAAAGGGGCCCATCTTTAACAACCCTATGCTGGTGATCTGGATATCTGGGTGTCCTTGGAGGTTTGCTGGCATGTATATGACACACTGCACACCCTTCCCCGCTGGTTTCACTTACCGAGAGGGACCCACAAACACAATAAGGAAAACCCAGCAGCACGCTTTGACCTGCTACCTGGTGTAAATCCCCGCAGGAGCAGCAATGGGGCCATTAAGGGAATGATGACCTCAATTCGGAAACACTGTTTGTTGAGTTGAACGCTCAGCCAGTTCACTTTACTCATACAAGCGGAAATTATATTTGGGATTACATTTTCACAGCGCTGAATGCGTTAGTGGGTTTCTGCTTTTTGTCTTTAGACAGGGGACATAACCTTCACTGAGGCGGTCTGTGGGGACCTGGACAGCTGGTGTCGTGGCAGAATGCTGGCTGACCGCAGGGGATTAGGGCCAAATGCAACCCATCTCACGCTGAAAATAAGCTGATTTGTTTTTTGTTTTTAAATAAGCCTTATTTAAAAAAAAAAAAAAACAACTGTCACTCATATAGGATCTGTGGAGAGCGTCACCGGGCGGGGCTATGACTTCCCGGGCTTGTCAGCCAGCAAAGCTGCTTCCAATAACCACCTCTTGCTACAAGCTCAGGAGTCTTCCAGAAAGTTTAACTACCCAGGGCCAGAAACTATAATCTTATTGGTGTTTGAGTGTGGGCCGCTGTGGGCCCACTTGTGAAGTTGTAGGGGTTGTGTGTCTGCTGGTTGACTTCCCTTCTCTCTATAGCTGTCAGCCTTTCTGTGATGTCCTATGGCCATAACCTTTTCCGTCACACACAGCTTCCCAGTGCAATGACATCACCTCATTCCTGCATTCCCATCCTTCTACCAGAGATGCCATCTGCATTCAAAAACAGACCAGCAGTAACCACAGGGTATTTTGGTTGGTGTCTGAGAGACATGCACATCAGAGCTATTTCTTCCCTGTCAGTCTCTCAGGGCTGTGAGTGGTTTTCCTTGGTGAGTGACAGGCGATGATATATATAATGATGGGTGACAGTGTCTTCCCTCTGGGCTGATTCATGCATGTTTGGGCATTTCTGTACCAGACCCTACGTTTCAGAAACATCGGGGGCGTTCTTGTAATTTTTTGAGAATTTCACACAGTGTATTTTGAATGTATATGTGCCCCCAATTCCCCTTCTTATAACCCTCTCAACCCTCCTGTTGCTTCCTACCCTACGTTGAGATTATTTGCTGTGGAGTATTTGTTTACCTATGCAAAGATATTCTGCATTTGTTTAACTGTAAAGCTGTGTTGCATTTGTTTATGTTGCAGAATATTTGTCTAACTATGTAAGGATGTGTTGTATTTGCATAATTATGTAAAAATATGTGTAGCTGTTTTTCTTTTAACTCTTTGCTATTTGGGGGCCCACCACCCAGCTCCCAAATAAATACACGAAGTCTTATTCTTACTTATGAATGCCTGGCCTTAGCTTGGCTTGTTTCTAGCCAGCTTTACTAACTTAGATGATCCTGTCTACCTTTTGCCTCTGGATATTACTTTTCTTTATCCTATATCTCTTTCTTTCCTTCTTACTCCATGGCTGGTTGTATGGCTGGGTGGCTGGCCCCTGGCATCCTCCTCTCCTTTTTATTCTCTCTGCCTGCCAGCCCTGTCTGTTTCTGTCTCCTACCTAGTTAGTGTCCTTTCAGCGCTTTAATAGGCCAACCAGGTGTTTTAGACAGGCAAAGTAACACAGCTTTACAGAGTTAAACAAATACAGCATAAAAATAACATCTTTGCGTCATTAAACAAATATTCCACAGCAAAAACAAATGTAACACATCTTAAACTAATATTCTATAACAGATGTGTTGCTGTTTTACCTTGTTTATCTAAGGCACCTGGTAGGTCTAATAAAAAGCTGAATGGTCAGTAGTAAGGGAGAAGGTATAGGGACTTCTGGGCGGGGAGAGTAATCAGGAGGTGGAATTTAGGTTTTCGGGGAGACACCAGGGAGATGTGTGTGTGGGGGGGTCGGCCAGCCAGACACGGAGGAAGCAGGAAAGTATGGCATGCAGAATTGAAGAAAAATAAAAAGTCCCATGGCAAAACACAGATGAATAGAAACAGATTAAATGAAGTCAGAAGAGCCAGCGGGACAAGCATAAGCTAAGGTCGAGCATTCATAATTAATAATAATTCTCTGTGTCTTTATTTGGGAGCTGGTTGGCAGCCCAAAGAAAGTTTCAGCTGCAGTGGTTTCTTCTTCTTTTCCCACTGAGTCCAGTTTGTGTTGCATATGAGCTAGGGCAACGGCCTGGATTTATTACCGGATTTTTGAAAATCAAGTTTCAGGATGTGTGCTATAGTTTTGTCTGGCAGGAGAGGGCTGGGAAGCTGGTAGGTGACTGTCTATTTATAAGCACCCCCCCAAAAAGAAACAGAAAAATAAAACCCATCAATGATGCACAAGGAAACAGTGATCCTCACAGGGGGAGGACTGAGAGACAGGAAGGTCATAGACTCATTGTGCATATGTTTACCAATATAATACTTCACTTGCTTTGATTTTTTTTATATCTATGCAATAAAGTATGGAGAAAAATCTGACTTGTTTTGGGAAGAAGTCTTAGCAATGGGAAAAATGCTTTGGGGTCTGTGTATGCCTGTGGATTCCTAGGGGTCAAAACAGGATGCTCCACTACCTGACTGTCCGCCTCCCTCATCCCCAAGGAGTGCCTGCTGCTCCAGACGGGTGTAAAGTTGGAGTGGGTAAGTGTGAAAGAGGGCACACTTGCACAGGTGTAATGTTGGAGGTGGGGAAGTGTGAAACAGTGGCTTTTCTGCAGGGCAGAGGTAGACAGAATCACAGAGGCTAGTCCCTAGAGCTGACTGACCTCAAGGCCAGCCTCTCCTGACCGCTAGCTTATGACCTCTTCCTAGAGCACCATGAGCCACAGAGTTGAAAATGATGTCATTATTTCCATCCCATTCTAGAGAGAGAAGCCTGAAAGCTGTTGGCAAGGCCAGGCTCCTGCTGAGGACATGGTGATGGCGTCTTCATCTCCTCTACCTTTAGATGGTGCTGAGCAAGCTCCAACCCTCCTTGGCTTACAAATATATCACTCTAGTGCCTGGCTCCCTTGAACTCAGGGCCACACCATTCAACCTAGAACTGTACTTTCCCTCACAGGTTTGTTCTACAGCCGCTCTGAGCCATGGAAAAGACCCCAAGCTCACCCTAGATTCTGTAGCTCTAACCTCTGCGAACCAACAAATCCTATTTCTCCCCTATTTATTAGCTTTGCATTGATCTACTGCCCTTCAGTTCAGGGCCTGACAAACACACACTGTTTTCCTACTGACTCCCAGCCAGGTACGCAGTGGAGAGCCCTGGCCAGCTGGCATCAAGCGCACCTGGGCCAGAGAGGCTGGTGGGGATCTAGCCAAGGTTTCCCTGCAATTTCTTCTTTGCCTGGTTGTGGGGCTCCGCTGCAAATGATGGGCTGGTTCTGCAACTCAGAAACCCGTGCTACCCACATCTCCGCCCTGGCCTCGTGTCTATTTGCTGCATGCTTTTCAACACATGTGTGTGTGTGTGTGTGTGTGTGTGCATGTGTATACGTGTGTACGTGTGTGTTTGTTCACCTATGTGTGAATGTAAGTGCAAGCACACAGATATGGGAGCATTTGAAAGCCTGAAGTCAGCCTTGGGTGCTGTTCCCCAGGAACCCAGGAGCCACTGACTTTCATTTTGCTGTTGTTCTTTGTTTTTTGTTTGTTTTGGAGACAGGGTCTCCCACTAGGACCTGGGGCTTACCAAGTGAGCTAAGTTGGCTGGCTAGTGAGCCCCAAGGAGCAGCCGGTCTCTGCATTCCCAGTGTGATATAGGATTCCCCTCTGTAAGCTGTGAATATGTTTCATTATCATTGGCTATTGAAGAAGCTCCTTCAGCCAATGGCTTCATAGAGTAAAGCCAGGTGGGAAATCGGAACAGAGATAGAGAAAGTAGGTGGAGTCAGAAAGAAGCCATGTGGATGCCAAAGGAGAAAGATGGCAGCCACCAGCCAGAACCTTACCAGTAGGCCACAGCCTTGTGGTGATTCACAGATTAATAGAAATAGGTTAATTTAAGATGTTAGAGTTATCTAGAAATATGCCTAAGCTATTGACAGTGTTGTAATTAATATCATTTCTGTGTGATTATTCAGGTCTGAGCAGTTGGGAAATGAATGAGCAGTCTCCATTTATATCAGTGCTGGGATTAGAAGTGCTTATCATTATGCCTGAATCGTTACGTGGCTTCTGGGGACCAAACTCCAGTCCTCATGCTTGCCTACTGTTGTGGGAATGGGGAATGCTGATGCAGAGCTAGCAGCAAGATTTCCTTCTGGGTGCCACATCAGCCCCCTGCTGTGCGTCTAAGCTGCCCCCCCTCCCCTGCTGGTCCTTCTGAAGCAGTGTTACAGACTAGGCATTTAAGCAACAGGCATTTGTCACTTGTTTGGGGGTTTGAAGTATAAGACCAATAGTGCTCCTTCCTTTCGGTCTTCTGCAGCTAAAGGAGAGGGGTCCCTTGGCCACCCTCAGCATCTGGCATTTCTTGGCTAGCAGAAGCATTGCCTGTCTTTGCCCTCCCTCCTGTGATGCTCTCTCCTTGTGCCTGTTCCCCTTTATTAGGGAACTCCTATTGAGTTGGGGGGTCCTTACTACTTCAGTATGAATATGTCTCTCCTAATTATGTCTGTTATGACCTGACTCTGACCTTGCTCCCAAATAAACTTTCTCTTGACCCTTTGGACTCTGAACCAGCCTATAAAAAGCCAACTCTTAACAAGGCTCAGAAAGCCTCACCTCCTCCAGGAAGCCCTCTGAGCTCCCTGCTCTGCAATGCCTCTCTCTAGGACTCCTTTAACACAGGGTTTCCTAGGTTGAACACGACTCCTCAGCCTGCAGAATGTGTATGTTGTCTCCGAAGGGGGCTTCACTCTGGAGCACAGCACAGGCAGCCCTTGGACCCTAATGCAGCCTAGCAGAAGCTGCCCCGTCTGATGTGGTTAAGAAAGGAGGGAATATGGCAACCTTGAACATGGAAAAAGAAGGCTGGCCACCTGCAAGGCGCAGCGTACACTGGGCAGCGGAACTGTGCAGGAGTAACAAGCCAAGGTCAAGCCTGGTGTGGGTGAGTGAGCTGCACCGGGCACTTCCTGTGCATTAAACATGCATCTCTTGCACTGGGGACGCAGAGTACCTGACCAGTAGCTGAGTGATGAGACAAGGCTTAAGCCCCATTCTGTCTCTCTTACCTCCTTATTATGCCCCTCCCCTCTGCCACTCACCACCAACCTGGTTTATCTTTAGTGATATGAGACACCTCTCTGCTATGTGGGGAATGGATGGAAGCAGTGTTCGTCTTCTGGTTTTCTGAAAGAACATGTTTGCGTGTTCATGAAAGCTATTGTTAAGGCAAGTTCTACTGTGGGGAGTTTCAGCCCGCTGCTTCTGCCCCGTGAGTACTAGCCCAGGCCCCAGCATGTATTCTCAGCCTTCTGAAGCATCCGGCCCCTCCTCCATGTCTAGTCTCATCTTCCAGCTGTGCAGGGCTGGCACTTAGGCACACTTAGCCTTCCTTCTTCCTATCTTTCCTGCTCTGGAGAGAACTTAGGCATGTCACCAGTGACAGTAAAATCTGATGACAGCCTCAGAACTCCTAAATCTTCCAAATTACCACCTGAGCTTCCTCTGACTCTGTTTCTTGGCCCTAACCTAGAATCCAGACCCAGTATACAAGCCATTGTCTGCACCCCCAGTTGTTTCTGGGAACTCTGCTGCTTCTTCCCAAAGGAGGTGGGGCTGAGTGGCCTCAGGTGGAGAGTGAGCACTGGCCTGGAACTCTCCCAAAGCCCAGCCTGAGGGCATCTTCACTATCCACTTTGAAAAGGAGTCAGTCAATGGAGAACTTCCCTGAATATTCCCCAGGACTCCCCGAGGGGACTGCCAGGTGCAGAGAGGCACTAACTCCTTTTCCAAGCACCTTTGAGCTTGAGTGCAATTTCAAAGGAAAGGCCAGACTGTCCCTAGACAGTCTCTGTCTCATATCCCCAAGTTCAAGTTAAACATAACAGATGGAATTCTGGTGTCAAGTATGCCAGAGAAGGGGGCATCAGGGGAACTTCTCAGCTTGATGATGGCCCCAAATCCTGACTCGAGCAGTGTCAGACCCAGCCCCTAACCTATGGTCGGTCCTAGGGGCTCAACTCATCCTGGGTGGAAAACCCCCCATGACCCGTCCCCTGTACCTTTGTATGTTAAGAGGAAAACTGTCTTTTCATGCAGGGAGACCCTCAGCCCTGTAAGTACTCATTTCTTGCTTAAGAATCAACACTTCAAGTTTGCTCCTCCATTATCAGCTGCACCTTTAATTACACACCAAAGCAAAGTCAAGAAAAGTGAATCAAGCAGAGTATGAACCAATAGGAGGGCTGCTAAGCTCATCTCAGTGCCTTCTGACAGTCTCTAAAAGAAAATTATTAAATTTAGTATGTATGTGCATGTGAGTGTGTGTGCATGTGAGTGTGTGTGCATGTGAGTACATGTGTGTGAGTGTGTGTGCATGTGAGTACATGTGTGTGAGTGTGTGTGCATGTGAGTACATGTGAGTGTGTGCATTGAGTGTGTGCATGTGAGTACATGTGTGTGTGTGTGCATGTGAGTGCGTGTGCGTGTGAGTGTGTGTGCGTGTGAGTGTGTGTGCGTGTGAGTGTGTGTGCGTGTGAGTGTGTGTGCGTGTGAGTGTGTGTACTCATGTGAGTGTGTGTGTGCATTCAGATTCAGCATTAACTGAATCTGGAAGGAGACCGTTATTAGGAGAGGTGACCTTGAGAGAAGCTGTGACCTTCAGTGGGAGTTGTGGGTGCAGTCGATCTGAGGTAACTATGAGGAACGAGACAGAGAGACAGAGGAAGAATAACCCATTCTCACCCTTCTGCCCTGACCCCCACTGACCAGACTAACCAGGAACCTATAATGTGGTCCACAGGGAGAAAGCGTGTTTAATACGTAATATGGTATTTAGGAAGAGGAAGGAGCCTCTAACGTGGTCTACATGGAGGGGATGGAGCCCACCATGTGGTGTACGGAGGGCAGTTCCACAGGACAGAGGGCCAATTAACAGGGTCAAGATTGCATGGGGCTGGGGATGGGTCGGTGGGTAAAGGTCCCTGCTGCCAGTACTGAAGGCCTGAGTTTGATCCTGTAGTCCACCTGTTAGAAGGAGAACTGACCCTTGCAAGTTGTCCTTAGATTTCCATACTTGGTGTTACTGGTACACACACGCACACACGCACTCACACACATACACACACACACACTCACTCACACACACATGCACACATGCACTCACACACACACACACACGCACTCACACACACACACACACACACACGCACACGCACACACA
>NC_022015.1:86919442-86928430 GCF_000317375.1 Microtus ochrogaster
CACACACACGCACTCACACACACACACACGCACTCACACACACGCACTCACACACACACACACGCACTCACACACACACGCACTCACACACACACGCACTCACACACACACATACAGTATAATTTTCTTTTAAAGATTGGGTCAGAAGAGCTTGGGAGGAGCTCTGTGGTATCTGAGATGCTCTTCTGTTCATCCTGCCTGGTTTCCTTATTCCTTTCCTTGACACCATAGCTGCTTGGGGGTGGGGCCCAGAGGGAGGCTGTGCTCTGCAGGTGTGGGACCCCAAACTCCTTCCTCTTCTCTTCCCACTCTCTCCCTTGATTCTATCAGCTGAGCAGTTTTTGTCTGCCACTAGCCCTGCTGTGACATGCTGTCTCACCATAGGCTGCCAAAACAATGATCAACACAGACTAGAAGCTACAAAGTCGTGAACCGAAGAAAACCTTTTCTCATGATAAGCTGATTATATTAAGTATTTTTCTACAGTAATGACTGGCTAGCACAAACATCTTATATTGTGATTATTATTATATAATGCTTAGGAATGTCACCTGCCAACTCAGCTGGTAAGATTCTGGGGAGAGAGATGGTATTTATAGTGAGATTCCCTCCATGGTCCAGGGTCCCTCCTTTGTAAAACAGGTTGCATGAGTGTGTGTATGTCCACGTATCAGTGAGGTAATGTTACAGGAGTGGATCTGAACCCCAAGATCTCAGTAACTTTATGCAATGGAAGTTTTCTCTTAATCACATGACCCAACTATCTTGGTCCATTTTCTGTTGCTATAGTGAATACCCAAGACTGATAATAAAGGGTCGATTTTGATTTTGCATGGTTCTAGAGGCCAGACATCCAGAAACAGAGGTCCAACATATCAGCCTGGTTCCTGGGAAGCTAAAGGGACAGAAGAGATCATACAGCAGAAGAGGAAGAAAGTTAGGCAGTGGAGTGCACTTTTAGAACCAGCTGGTTAACCAGCCCCGCTCAGTACAGTACAGAGGAAACCCAAGTCCCTCTGAAGAACTTGATTGATTCCCAGAATCTCCACAATGGTCACCAAATTTCACATGTGGTCCAGGGGCTGGTTTATTGCAGAGACGAAGAAGATATCCCGAGTGAACACTAGCCCTCAGGATCTCTAGGGACTTTGCACAGTGAGAACAAGGGGATAAGGTGGCTGCCAATTTAGATGGGCATGACCTCTGTGGTGCAGCCACCATGGCAAGAACTGCACACAGCAATCATTTGGGAGGTTAGCAGGCTCCTTCCCTGTTGGCTCTTTCAGTGGTTCAAATTCTGATACCACCTGCCAGGAGAGAGTGAAAGCAGTCAGCAGCCTGGTTGTGTACCCAGAGCCTGCTCGGGACAGAACACATGGGAACTAGAAGGAAGAAACCATGGGCAGCTGTACCTCCTCACCCAGGGACAGTCATCTTCAGTGTCCTGCCATCTCCCTCACCCCTGCAGCTGACAGCTCCCTCTTCATTGACTGTTAAGTTACCACGCCAATCATCCATTCATTTTTATTTATTGCGCACATATGTCTTGAGCTCTGCTTTGTGACGTCACAGCAGAATACACGGATCACGTGCTGTTTGCTGTTCTCAGGGCCATGCAATACCCAAGATTGTTGTTAAAACTCGGCAGGCAGAAATAACAGGAAAACTTCCAAACACCACTGCTCATTCATGGAGCCAAAAAAGAAATTTCAAAAGAAACAAAAATTGCACAGAACTCTAGGCACAGAGGCAGCAGTGCAAAGGGAGTGCTCACAGCACGAGAGACTGAGATTAGAAAAGAGGAACACTTTAAGCCAGTGATCAGGGCTTCTCACCGTAGGAAACCAACAAACAAACAAACAAGCAAACAAAAAACAGTGGGCAAAATCACATCCAAAGGAAGGAAAATAAAACAAGAGCACAGAGCATAAAATTGAAAACAGGAAAACCAAATGAAACAAAAAGATGGTTCTTAAAAAAAGAAAAAAGAAAAGAAAAAGATACATCTCTAGCAAGATGGATATCAAGTGAAGGAAAACCAGGGGCTGACAGATGTGCTTACTGCTCTTACTGCTGGCCGGTGTTCAATTCCTAGCACACCTGTCCGGCAGCTGACAATCATATATAACTCCAGTTCCAGGGGACCTGGGCCCTCTTCAGGCCTTACTGGGCACTCATACACACATGGCATAGATCCATACTGACATAACCACAGATACATGAATAAAAGTAAATATAAACCTAAAACAAAGCAAAACAAAACACAAAGAAGACACAGGAGTAGTCTCAGAAACAAAACAAAGGCCGTCACTATGGAGTGATCTCATTAGAAAGATAGTAAGCAGAGACTTAGAGCCACTTTGTGTTCATAGCTTCAACATCTTAAAAGAAATAGGTCGATTCTTCTACTGCTTTAGAAACCTCCACAGCTGCTTTTGGCTTCCCTTTGGACACAGTGGGAATTTCTTCAAGTTCACGGCCCCCTTGGGGCATGCAACAATTGTATTATATAATGACAGTCACTAGGCAAAGCAGATCTTAGGAAAAATGGTCCCTCTCAACCATCAATACTGGTCCAAGGCAGCTTCAAGTGCCGCAGAACAAGATGGAGTTCTTAGAACAAAGATACAACCTTTCTCACCTTTCTGATAAGGTGAAAAGCTCCCAGAAAAATCTCAAAGTCTACTCTGAACCCCCAGGTCATTCTTTTATAAATATATTGATTTAAATTGTTGATATTAATTAATTATTATTATTAATTAAACAATTTAATATAAAAGCAGAAAGAGCTCTTACAATCATTTGAATGTGTATTTTCTGTGTGTTCATGTGCCTGCAGAGTTCAGAAGAGGGCACTGGATCCCCTGGAGTTACAGGTGGTTGTGAGTTACTTGATATGGGTGCTAGGAACTGAACTCTGGTCCTCTGGAGAAGCAGTTAGTGCTCTTAACTCCCGAGCAGTCTCCCCAGGCCCTCACCTGAAGTTGACTACAACACCTAGAAAGGTAAATGGATGGGTGTATAGATGATGATATTAGATATAGGTAGATGATAGATTAAGATAGATAGTTGACAGAAATAGATTGATAGATAATAGGTAGATGATGGATGATTGATAGAAGATAGATGACAGATAGATGATTGATAGATAGACATAGATGATAGATAGATGATAGATAAAGATAGATAGATGACAGAAATAGATTGATAGATAATAGATGATTGAGAGAAGATAGATGACAGATGACAGATAGATGATTGATAGACATAAAGATGATAGATGATAAAGACAGATGATAGAAATAGATTGATAGATAATAGGTATAAGATAGATGACAGATGATTGATAGATAGATAAATAGATGATAGATAGATGATTGATAGATGATAGATAGGCAGATGATAGATGATAGATAGATAATCGATGATAGATAAATAGATGGTTGATAGATAATAGGTAGATAGATGATAGATAGATAGATAGATATGTTAGCACACCTCCAGCACACACACCAGAGCCTGTCACATAGAATGTGTTCAGTAAATAGCAGAGACCCCCCTCCCAGCTCCTCCAAGAGATGGAGACACTTCCTCCAGAGGAACAAAAACAGGGGTAGGTGACCAGGATAGCGGGCAGAGATATTCTTGCCTTCTCAAGTTCCTGAGCTGCCTCCTTGGCTGCACTGCAGTCCCCAAGAGCCAAGTCCCTAGGGTGCTAGCAGCTCTGTCACACCCCTATGGAGAGCACAGGCAAAGGGCTGGGTACTACACACAAGTGTGAATACCACGTCCAAGTTCACACAGACACACATCCACATCCTACCCACACGGACACATCCACACCCTCTATAGGCACACCGATCCACACCCACATTCACACAAATACACTCACACCCCCACGCTCCATACACTAAAGAGACACACTCATACCTTCACACTCACACACTCTCGCACCCCTACACCCACATTTATACCCCCACTCTCCCCCCACATACATACATACACACACCCCTACACCCACCCACATTCATACCCTCATCCCCCCACAAACATACATAAACATACATATACACACATACATACACACACAGAGTGCCTCACATAGTGTCTTTCAACATTGACAGTTTTCATTTTGGGGCCCATTTGATTTGCACTGTGAATGAAGTGACTCACAAGAATGTCTCCAGGTCTCCACTTTCCTGCTGTCTTGGCATCATGGTCCCCCACCTCCAACAGCACCTCTGAAGCAAAAACCAGGGAGTTGAGGGCTTCACATTCTTATGTCGAAGGCTGCACGCTTGTTGCAGTTCCCAGTGAAAGACATCAGTGTGGAAACTGCCAGGGGCAGCAGCCAGGATGCCGGGAAGGGCGTCCTTGCAGAAACAGAATTGACAGGCACATTCATTTTGAACTTTTACACTCTAAAAATGCAAGGAAATCCGTGTGTGGCGTTTAAGTCACTCAGCCTGTGATACTTGTGTTAGGATTCAGGCATTATTCTGGCCAGGCCTGTCATCTGGCGGGATGAACTCAGGCAGTACCCTAGCCAGCCTAGGGTCCTATGGCTACAATGACCCTATGCAGGTGCAAAGGTCCCTTTAAGAGACGAGCTCCTCCCACCCCAGCTCTCTTTTTCCTCCTGCTCTTATGAAGGGGCAGGCAGAACTTTTCCTGTCTCTTCTCTTTTTCTCTCTCCCTGTCTCTGTCATCTCTTCCCCTTTTCTCCCGTCCCTTTCCCCAATAAAACTTCCCACGTAAGCTCTGCCTGCGTGGCGTGTCTGTCTCTCCCCACCATGGGCTCTCATCCGCCACGTGGCCTCTTGGCCCGCCAATGTCCCTCCCGAGTTATTTTACAATTTCTTTCAGTCAGAGTAGAGTAATAGAGACAGTTCTTTAAAGCTGGCCCCATCGGACTCTCTTCCTTTCTCTGCTCACCCCTCCTGCTCCTCCCCAACTGCCACCCCAGGGTCTTTGCACCCACTTCCTCTGCCAGTCACACTCTTTTGTGTGTGTACGTGTGTGGGGGTGTGCTTGTGGGGTGTGAACAATTTGGTCAGAGATTAACCTTGGGTGCCCCCCCCCCCACCCGAACAACTACTCATCTTGTTTTTGGAGTCAGAGTCTCTCACTGGGACCTGATACGCACTGATTCAACTGATTCCATAACTGGCCATGGGATCCCAGTGATCCCCCGGGCTCTGCCTTCCCTGCCCTGGAATTATAAGCATGAATTACCCTGTCTGGCTTTTTTTTTTTTTTTTAAAATATATAAGTTCGGGTGTTCTGGGAAATCGAGCCCAGGTCCCCACGCTTACGTAGTGAGTTGGCTAGCTTTATGTCAACTTGACACAGGCTTAGAGTCATAAGAGGAAAGAACCTGAAAAGAGAGAAAATGCCCCTGTAAGATCAGGCTTCAGGCAGACCTGTAGGACATTTTCTTCATTAGTGATCCGTGGGGGAGGCAGCGTCCCATTGTGGGCGGTGCTCTCTCTGGACAGGTGGCCCTGGCTTCTATAAGAAAGCAGAAAGAGCCAGGAGCCATGGTGATCACACCGATAAGCAGCACTCAACTCATTTTCTTCAAGGTTTTGGCCAAAAGTCACCTTCCGTGAAGCTAATTCTGAAAACTGAATTGCAGCTTGCTTTGTGTTCCCCGCTGTTTCCAACTCCCCTGTCACGGTATTCCGTTCTGTTTATTTTTTGACCCACTGATCATTTCGCACAACCACGAAGCAGGAGAACACACTATGTGTCTGTTTTGTTAAGCGATAAATCCCAAATGTCCGGGACTATGACGCACGCGCATTTTCTTTTCAATATTTTTTGGTTAAGTACCCAGGCCTCATCCCTTGTGGATTAGCTTGCTTGACAGGAGACCACGTCATACCAGGACTTCCCAGAAGAGGGCAGCCGAGGAACGCCAGAGACGGCTGAGCGGCGGCGCTTTGATCTCAAGATTCTCGCCAACGCAAGATAGCGCCGGGGAGGAGCGAACTCCCGCCCCACTTACTTCTAAGGCAAGCCTTTCCCCTAAACAAAAGCGTTTGGTGTAGGAGGCCGCTGGGGAGCCGATAAGGCCCCTATCCATGGCACAGGTTGTTTACCAAAATTCAGGTGTAAAAATTTGAGAGAGCGTTGAATAGAAACAAGGTCAGCCAGTCTCCCACGGTGGGAGGAGGGGGTAGAGAAGGCCAGCGGGGACGAGCTGCGTCACTCCTCCAAAGGGCAGAAAATGTCGTTTGCCCCTACTATCTGGTGAAGAACTTAGTCCCTAACTCACCCCTAGCTGTAAAGCCTCTAGTCTTATTTTTGACACCCCAACAGATGACGTTACAAAATCCAGACCCCACACCCACCCCTGGTCAGTTAACCCTCTTCCCCGGGTGCTTCTGTTACCCGTGAGGGAATTGAGTTGCAGCAGTAACAAAACCTTCAAAAGCTAAGTTCAAGGTGAAGCTGCCTCAGATCAAATCATCACTTGAGTGTGTCAGGTTTGGGGTGGGGCTTCAGCGTAGTCACCTGAATGTGTTGACCCAGAACTGGCCAATCAGCTGGTCCGACTATTGCAGCTTGGATGAGATGAGCCAGCATTTATCGAGCGCGTCTTGTGTGCCAGACACATGCAAGATATGTCAATGGCATCATCCCATGAGTTCCCAGAGCAGCCAGCTCCTCAAGTGTGGGCTCTTTGTCCTGTCTCCAGAGGTTACCCCTCAACAAAAGAGCCACTGGCCCTGCAGTTCGCTCTCAATCGCGTGGAAGGAGGCATCTCCCTGGATCCGGCAGGATTGAGAGAGCATGTAGTCTAGCTCGATCTCTGACAGGTGGAGAAACAGGCCTAGGGAGTGGACAGGAACTTCCCAAGTTCACACAGAGAAACAAACCCCCGCGGCTTGCATGAGCAGTTCGAGGAAGGACAGATCCTCTAACTTCACATCCCACTCAAAGGCCTTTATTTTCCCTTCTTTGATCCCATAATTCTGGGTATGATGGTGGATATTTGTAAGTCCAGCACTCAAGGGCAGGAGCATCCAGATTCAAGGTCATCCTCTGCTGTGTTGTGAATTACATGAGGCTCTGCCTACAAAGCCAAACCAAAGCTTGACTCCCAGCCTGCACCTGTTGCTGCAGCAGCTCCTCCATACGCTGTGTCACAAAGGCAACAGTTGGGCTCTTGGAGCTTTGTTGACTTGTGGGCTGCCTCTGTGGGCACTGCCGACCCCTTGTCTGTGCTCAGATGGCATCATTCACATAAAGATACACCAAGGCTACAGGGTCTCTAGATGAATAAACTAACACTTGGAACAGGTGATCAAGTTTTGGTGTGAACCATTATTGGCTTTTTTATAAGTTATCTCATGCAACATCTTGAAACTCACGTACTGGTGTCTGGTGAATAGCTAGGTCGCCAAAACTCACAGTCTGATTTTGCACAGCGTTGTCAGAGTCTAGCACAGTCTACCCTCACAGACCTCAGTTTGCCCTGGCTCAAAGGCTCCGCTAGCCTCAGGTGCACGGTCTTGTTCTTGGCTTTCCCTTGCTCTCAGCAGGTCACCAGCAACCTTCGAAAATCTTTCTCTCAGTTGCTTCACACTCTCTGTGTCCTCTGTCCTGCAGTGATTTTTTTGTTTTTGTTTTTCGAGACAGGGTTTCTCTATAGCTTTGGAGCCTGTCCCGGAACTAGCCCTTGGAGCCCAGGCTGGTCTCGAGCTTGTACCAGCGTGAATAAATGCAGGCAAATATTAAAGAATATATACAAATTTAATGATTAAATAAAACTTACAGAACCGAAGTTCCCGGCGTAGCACAGGAGGTAGGAAAGAAAAAAGGGAGCGCGCAGGCTCCGTGAGCCCAATTTATCAGTCAATATTCGCCCGAGGCAAAACCCGCCCCCTACACAAGCTCACAGAGATCCACCTGCCTCTGCCTCCTGAGTGTTGGAATTAAAGGTGTGCACCACCAGTGCCCAGTGCTGCAGTGATTTGTAACAAGCACAGTGAACTGAGGCAGGACGAGGAGGGGATGGGGCAGTTGCTAGAACCATATTTTCCCTGAGGTGGGCTTCATCTCAGGGAACCCTGGAGTCAGGATCCTGACCACCTTGAGACAGTGGGTGTTGTTTCCTGCCTTCCATCTTAGACCCTCACTGTGCTTTAGACAACTCCTTGGCTGGAGTGGAAGGGTCCTCTATGACCACTGCTACCACCTGGTAATTATTAAGGAGACAGACTCGAATTACGAATGGGCTATGTTCTGGAAACATATAGAACCTCAAGGCTGGCTTCATCTACCTGGATGGAACCGGAAGTGGAACTTTGAGTTCTCTTGACAGCAGCTGTCCCTGGGGCTCCAGAGGGGGCCAAGGTCAGGTCCACAGAGTTGAAGCAAAGGTTCATCAGTGAGGACAAGGGAAGGGTACTGTGAGCCTTGAATGAGACCATGTGATATATGTAGGCTTCTGCTATCTCTCTGTCCCTAGCTTCTTGAAGAACTTTCCTTTGTTCAGAAGCCTGCTCTCAGCCTGCCTGGGTTCACATTCTGACTCTGCTGTGAGCCCTGTGGATTTGGCCAGGATCTCTCTTTGCCTGAGTATCTTCTATGAATGAGGACATGATTGCATAGGCTTCCTGAGCATTGAATGAAGCGTGAGGCTCAGCATCATTCCAGGCTACCACGGTTATGCTGTACTGGGCAGAAGTGGTCCCCTAGTATCCTGCCTGTCCAGAAAAGAGGACTTGTTCTCTCTCTGTGTCTCTCTGTGTCTCTGTGTCTCTCTCTCTGTCTCTCTCTCTTTGTCTCTCTGTCTCTCTCTGTCTCTCTCTCTGTCTCTCTCTCTCTGTCTCTCTCTCTGTCTCTCTCTCTGTCTCTCTCTCTGTCTCTCTCTCTGTCTCTCTCTCTGTCTCTCTCTCTCTGTCTCTCTCTCTGTCTCTCTCTCTGTCTCTCTCTCTGTCTCTGTCTCTCTCTCTCTGTCTCTCTCTCTGTCTCTCT